>NC_089801.1:3705099-3742599 GCF_029633855.1 Hoplias malabaricus
ACACACTCTATCAGATTAAAAGACAACACGATTGTTTATATGATGCCCACCAATAATATAAATTACTCACGAGTGAAAACTGATCCAATCATCTTCTGGAAATCTTTCGATGATGGGAAAATTAAATTAGAGGTGACAGTGGTATTGCTGACACACGTGTGCCTGGGCTCGGGGGCTGGGGTGGGATCCTCTGCTTGGGGTCACTGTCTGAGAGAAACGTGGGGTGTTCTCCTTGTGTCTGTGTGGGTGTCCTCCAGATGCTCCGCCTTCCTTCTATAGTCTAAACACATATTGGTACGTGGAGAAACTGTGTAGAATTGTGTGACGGACAGTGTGTGTGTGTGTGGAATTGTCCACAGGTGTGAGTGTGTGAGTGTGTGAAACAGTTCGCAGGTGTGAGTGTGTGTGTGACTGGGTGAGTGTGTGAAACTGTCCACAGGTGTGAGTGTGTGAGTGACTGGGTGAGTGTGTGAAACTGTCCACAGGTGTGAGTGTGTGAGTGACTTGGTGAGTGTGTGAAACTGTCCACAGGTGTGAGTGTGTGAGTGACTGGGTGAGTGTGTGAAACTGTTCACAGGTGTGAGTCTGTGTGAGTGACTGTGTGAGTGTGTGGAATTGTCCACAGGTGTGAGTGACTGAATGAGTGACTGAGTGAGTGTGTGAAATTGTCCACAGGTGTGAGTGTGTGTGAGTGATTGGGTGACTGTGTGAAACTGTCCACAGGTGTGAGTGAGTGAGTGAGTGACTGGGTGAAACTGTCCACAGGTGTGAGTGAGTGAGTGAGTGACTGGGTGAAACTGTCCACAGGTGTGAGTGTGAGTGAGTGACTGGGTGAGTGTGTGGAATTGTCCACAGGTGTGGGTGAGTGACTGGGTGAGTGTGTGAAACTGTCCACAGGTGTGAGTGTGTGTGAATGACTGGGTGACTGTGTGAAACTGTCCACAGGTGTGAGATAGTGAGTGAGTGAGTGAGTGAGTGAGTGACTGGGTGAGTGTGTGGAATTGTCCACAGGTGTGAGTGAGTGAGTGAGTGAGTGAGTGAGTGAGTGAGTGAGTGAGTGAGTGAGTGAGTGAGTGAGTGAGTGAGTGGGTGAGTGAGTGCGTGAGTGTGTGACTAATGTGATTAACATTAACATTTAACATTAAAAGCATGTGCCCTAAAAGGTCATGAATATATATTTGAAGAATTTTCAAATGCAGTTGATGTGTGACTTCATTATTGTGTTCTTTAACGTTTGTTTGAGTGCTATGGAGTTATTCATGAGACAGCGTTAGTGGTATGATAAATCTAATTGATGTCAAAGGCAGTAACCTTCTTTTTTATGAGGCCATGCCATCACATAAAATCCTGAAGAGGTGTCCACTTAAGGGGGATTTGCAAGACAGTATTATTGACATTGCTTCAGACTAATGCAAAGCCAGGTCCGTAGAGGTCTTTCAGTCAGGATTCGGCACATTAGCCTGAGTATGATTTGAGGAAGAAACCACAGCGTGTTGGAAAGAGCAAATAAAGGCCCATGCACTGAGCTTCGATTCTGAGCTCTCGTCGTCCAGATATTGCTGTTGTTTCAATAAATACAAGTGTCTTTTTTCATAAACTCTTATATGAGTGGTGTGACATACTAGAATTACTTTAATACACGGTGAAATCAGATCATCTTTGTGCGGTACATGAGGTAATATTACAACTATCAACATAAGATCAATTACTAATGCCTCGAGTAAAAGAAGCCAAGTAAAAATTAGATTAGAAAAGTTATGATCCTAAATCCCCAAAGTACTGAGCATAACACAAACATAACACAAGCAGAACTCCTTAAACATCCAGTATGTATCAGTATAGGAACGGTTGGTGCTATGGCTTTGTTCTTTTCTGAATTAAAACTAATCCTAAAGTCACACAGTGAAGTGGAGTTTAGGCCAAAAAAGAGCATCTTCTTCTGTCCTGAATGTGGCCGGTCTAAAGCAGATGTGCTGACTTTTGCACGCACTGAGCTACTGAAAATAACACTAGAGGTCCTACCAACACTCACACACTCTCAGCTGTGGAAAATCTCACACACACACTCACACACTGCCTCACTCTCACACTCAGAGTTGTGTACTCACCGTGTTCCACTCACTCACAAACACTCGTGTACAACTTCAAACACTCACCTGATGTAAGCAGGTAGGTGTCGCAGTCACACAGCTCCAGGGACCTGGAGGTTGTGGGTTCGATTCCCGCTCCGGGTGACTGTCTGTGAGGAGTGTGGTGTGCTCTCCCTGTGTCTGCGTGGGTTTCCTCCGGGTGACTGTCTGTGAGGAGTGTGGTGTGTTCTCCCTGTGTCTGCGTGGGTTTCCTCCGAGTGACTGTCTGTGAGGAGTGTGGTGTGCTCTCCCTGTGTCTGCGTGGGTTTCCTCCGGGTGACTGTCTGTGAGGAGTGTGGTGTGTTCTCCCTGTGTCTGCGTGGGTTTCCTCCGAGTGACTGTCTGTGAGGAGTGTGGTGTGTTCTCCCTGTGTCTGCGTGGGTTTCCTCCGGGTGACTGTCTGTGAGGAGTGTGGTGTGTTCTCCCTGTGTCTGCGTGGGTTTCCTCCGGGTGACTGTCTGTGAGGAGTGTGGTGTGTTCTCCCTGTGTCTGCGTGGGTTTCCTCCGGGTGACTGTCTGTGAGGAGTGTGGTGTGTTCTCCCTGTGTCTGCGTGGGTCTCCTCCAGGTGCTCCGGTTTCCTCCCACAGTCCAAAAACACATGTTGGTAGGTGGATTGGAGACTCAAAAGTGTCCATAGGTGTGAGTGTGTGAGTGTGTGAGTGTGTGTGTTGCCCTGTGAAGGACTGGCGCCCCCTCCAGGGTGTATTCCCGCCTTGCACCCAATGATTCCAGGTAGGCTCTGGACCCACTGCGACCCTGACCTGGATAAAGATTACAGACAAAAAATGAATGAATGAATGACTGTAAAGGAATTCTTAAAAAATGCTCTTAAAAATGTATCTTATCCTTCCAGTGTCCAAAAGAATATCAGGACTGTCTACTGTTTATAAAAAGCTAGTGTTTATTTAATTTAACCAGTTTCCCACTGCTTATTTTGTACTGTGGATATCAACATGTTAGAAATGCGAAATATGGAACCAATATCTTGGCTTAATGCTTGCCTTAAAAAATGTATTTTATAAAAGGGGTGGTAAAATATTTTTAGAGCCAGTACCAAAAGCAGGAATGTCCAGTCCCTGTGTTTCAGTCGGCGGCTTACAAATGAATACAGAGTGAACAAAGGTACTCTCACCACACACAAATGAAGGCTGTTAGAAGCATTTTTTTTTTTTTGCACAGAACCAAAGACAAATCAGATTCAGTAAAAGACGGTTTAATACATAATTTATTTTGCAAATGTGGGTGTGAACAACCTCTTAAATGCTCCACATTGTGCACAGTTCCCGTATCGAATAAAGATTAAACTGGTACAGAATATACACGGTGTTTCTGAGAATAAAAATACCAGAGTCATTGACTATTTTGTGTGATTTTTTTATTCAAAAATGTGCTGTTTTAACATATGCTTTTAGGTACAGCTCAGTACCAGGAGTCCATGATACGCCTCATGCTCATGAACCTCATGCCGCCGAAGTCCCTGAAGCTCCTGTACTCTCCGGGCCTGAAGTACCACATCCTGCCTCTGTAGTTGGGATGCTCGTACATCAGCCAGTGGCCGTCCATCACGTGGCAGGACATGCAGCCGTTAGACCAGTGGTAGCGTTCCATGAAGGAATCGCAGTCATCAGTCACCTCCATCATCTGACCCATGAAGTTCTCCTTGTCGTAGATCCTCATCCTGTAGGATCCTCTGTGCTGTTTGGGGAGGAAACCAATCAATGTCAGTTTGGAGATAAAGTACTTTACCTACAGTAATCAGAGAGCTGTGTGAGGTGACGGTGCAGGAGTATCGCAGCGTACCATGGGGATCATGCGGCAGGACCTGATGCAGTTCTGGAATCCCCACATGCTCATGTAGTCAGCGTACTCGCCCCTCCTCATGAAGTACTGGTTTCCCATGTAGTTGGGGCGATCGTACACCATCCAGCAGCCGCTCTCTACTCTGCAGGAGTGACAGCGGCTCATGTAGGAGTACATGTCGGAACTGTCACCGGTGCACTCATAAGAGCGACCCATGAAGTTCCTGTCCTCGTAGAAGATGACCTGTTTGGGCAGAAAGGACAAACACCACATTACGAAATAAGCCAGGTGCAAAGCGGGATGATGTGAGTCTCTCTCGGCTCTGTGCTGCTTACCCTGCCCATGCTCATGATGGCTGTTCGGCTGCTTTGGTTCAGAGCTGAATCCAACTGGTGAGCTGATGTCCTGCCTGGTTTAACCCTTGCATTTATAGCTGGACCGGGACCAAAGAACATGTGCCTCCCATTGTAAATAAAACCCCGACTCAGCAACATAGCACAGAGGCCCATAGAGAGCTGAAGGGCTTTTACCACATGTGCCATGTGACACGGTCTCCAGAAGACTTTAGAATGGTTCCTATTGGCAAGACAATGCAGCTTTGCCTATTGTATTGCTACACCCTATTCATCTATCCCATAGGCACAGCAGGGCCGTTCTTGTTTGTTCGTAACCGCTGCTGTCTATGGATGACATTTACCTGTCCTCCAAGACACTTTCTATTTATTTATTTATTATTATTTATTTGTTGTTTTGTGCATACTGGCAGAATGAGTAAATGAGCTCTAGTGCGCTCTGGAAAAGTCATCAACAAACTGCTCCTAATCATCCTTTCTTTCATTTGTTTTTACTAAAGTTTTCAGCCCAGTTTTATTATGATGAAAGGTTAAAAAAAACCTTCATAAACTTTAAAATATAATACTTTAAAAAGCTTATTTATTTATTTGTTTGTGTGTTTGTTTGTTTGTTTATTATTTGGCAGAATTTAGTCCTATAATCTTTATACATACTTATGATGCTGTATATCAGATTTGATCTCTACACCTAGATTAGCCAATGTTTGTTAATTTGGTGTTTAATATGATTTATATATGATTTATTAGTGATTTTGCTACCCTTCGTCATTATGTTCATTATAGAATATGAGCTCGGCCATTTCACATGTTATGAAAGCTGTTAAAAAGCTCAGATATTCTGTGGTACATAATTAGTTTACATCCATACATCCATCCATTATCCACTGCTTATCCGGATCCGGGCCGCGGGGGAAGCAGTCGGAGCAAAGAAACCCAGACCTCACTCTCCCTAGCCACCGCCTCCAGCTCTTCCGGGGGTATACCGAGGCTTTCCCAGGCCAGTCGAGACATGTAGTCTCTCCAGCGTGTTCTTGGTCTGCCCCGGAGCCTCCTCCCCGTTGGACATGCCCGGAACACCTCACCAGGAAGGCGTCCAGGAGGCATCCGAACCAGACGCCTGAACCACCTCAACTGGCTCCTCTTGACGTGGAGGAGCAGCGGCTCCACTCCGAGTCTCTCCCGGACGATCGAGCTCCTAACCCTGTCTCTAAGGGAGAGTCCAGACGCCCTGCGGAGAAAACTCAGTTCAGCCGCTTGTACCCGCGATCTCGTTCTTTCAGTCACTACCCAAAGCTCGTGACCATAGGTGAGGGTTGGGACGTAGATTGAACGGTAAATCGAGAGCTTTGCTTTTTTGCTCAGCTCTCTTCACCACAACGGACCGGTACAGAGCACCGATCCGCCTGTCAATCTCACGCTCCGTCTTTCCCTCACTCGTGAACAAGACCCCGAGGTATTTAAACTCCTCCACTTGAGGCAGGATCTCACTTCCAACCTGGAGAGAGCACTCCACCCTTTTCTGATTGAGAATAATGGACTCAGACTTTGAGGTGCTGATCCTCATCCCTACTGCTTCACACTCAGCTGCAAACTGGTCCAACAAGAGCTGGAGGTCCCGGCTCGATGAAGCCAACAAGACCACATCATCTGCAAAAAGCGGACATGGAATCCTGAGACCACCGAACTGGACACCTTCCGCCACTTGGCTACGCCGAGAAATTCTGTCCATAAAAATTATTAACAGAACAGGTGACAATAAGCAGCCCTGACGGAGATTAATTAGTTTACATATTAAGTTTTATTCATTCATTCATTCATTATCTGTAACCCTTATCCAGTTCAGGGTCGCGGTGGGTCCAGAGCCTACCTGGAATCATTGGGCGCAAGGCGGGAATACACCCTGGAGGGGGCGCCAGTCCTTCACAGGGCGACACACACACACATTCACACCTACGGACACTTTTGAGTCGCCAATCCACTTACCAACGTGTTTTTTTTTTTTTTGGACTGTGGGAGGAAACCGGAGCACCCAGAGGAAACCCACGCGGACACAAAGAGAACACACCAACTCCTCACAGACAGTCACCCGGAGGAAACCCATGCGGACACAGGGAGAACACACCACACTCCTCACAGACAGTCACCCGAAGCAGGACTTGAACCCACAACCTCGAGGTCCCTGGAGCTGTGTGACTGCGACACTACCTGCTGCGCCACCGTGCCGCCCATTAAGTTTTATTATTATTATTATTATTTTAATTTGTGAAGGTAATTTTTTACAATAACAAATGACTAAAACAGGCAGCATGGTGGAACAACCAGTAGAGTCCCCGCCGCACAGCTCCTGGGTCCTGGATTGGATCCTCTCTCCAGGTCTCTGTCTGTGAGGCGTATACTGTGTTCTCCCTGTGTCTGCGTGGGTTTTCTCAGGCTTCCTCCCACGGTCCAAACACACACGGTAGGTGGAGTGGCTGTGTGAAAGTATCCAGTGAATGAGGCTGAGCCTGTGATGACCAGGGTGTGTTCTTCCTTCCGCACAGTGACTTTAGGTAGGTTCAGGATCCACTGCAACAACCAGTCGTTACAGAAGATGAAGAAGAAGCTGTTGGAGAAGGGTAAATATCGAATTTCAAAACAGAAACTATACATTTTATGTCATACATTTCCAAAGAAAAACATGCAAATTAAAAATGAGTGTGGCAGGAGAACAGATTAACATTTCTAAGACTGTATAACAGCCCACTCTTCCAGATGAGGCCAGATGTGTGAGAGTTGGAATGGTGCCTGTGTCTTGAAAACGGAGCAGTAGTGTTTCCAATATTCAGTTGAAATAATAAAAATAAAGAATAAGGAAATAAAAGTTGAGAACAATAGTAGTGTTTTTTTTTTGCATTTATGGAATTATCATAAATATGAGTTTGCAATAAATTCTCCAACATATTGTGCTTCCTGAATCACAGCAGATATGAAATTGAATCAATGGACAGAGACATTTCGTTGTAGGACATGACACTGATTCAAAATGAAATTAAATTGTCAAGAGTAGAAGAGAGAGCAGGTTAGAAAGCCTCTGCCAAGGAGACAATAAGTGTATTAAGTGCACGTACATGAGCAAGGTCCCACCAAGGCATCCAATATTTATGACACCTCGCACGGTCAGATGTGTCAAACCCATTACGATCAATTTTGTAGAGGAATAAACACGGCACACGGGGCTTTACTTTCACCCTGGAGAGTTTTGTGACATGGCGGATGGGTGTGTCAAGGTGAAGTGGGCTCATATACAGACACGATATTAACTGACCTCAAGAGTGCAACGTCTAAAGAGGTTGCCTTTCTCATGCGTACCATACATATGAGTTAAAACAGGTTGTTTTACTCGCAGAATGAAATCCCAGTGGGATCGACTGAATGCCGTTGTATTGGCACGTTGAATTGCACATTTTAAAGCAACACCGGGTGATAATTTAACCTTAAAATTACAGTTTCAAAACCATTGAGATCCTCCACTGTGCTGTAATAGGGAGAACCGAGCTTCTGTGGTTGCTAGTCCTGGCTCAGGACTGCAGAAACTGCGCTATGTACGTTTGAAGGAGGGTAGGAAACAATCCCCTCCTTCCTCCCACTCCCACTTGATTTCAGGACAGTGCTGTAAAAGTAAATTGCACTCTGCAGCTATAGGGGGGAGCTTACATAGTGTTCCTTTAATTCAGCTTTGTAAATTCAGTGTGTCTTGAGAGTCACACTGATCACTGAGATTTCCACAAATTTCACTCCTTGTTCACCACACAGCATCAAAAACAACATCGAATAAAAATAAATGCTCGACCAGACTTGTCTTTATTGTTGCTCCCTTGAGTGCACCTTTTCAAGTTATGGAGGAGTGTGCAATAGACCGCCATTGACAGAAGCGCTTTGAATGTGAGGTGCATCTGTTTGTTGACAGCCTTGAGTTTGTTTGGACCAATGCTGCCTCAAAATGCTCTTTGATACGTGTTTATTTCGGAAATCACAAATTCAAAAGCAGTTGACGCCTGTAGACAAAGCTCTGATTTACATATGCTCTGTCTATCAGGGTGTGCGTAGTTATATGAGCGTAGAGCAGCTGGTTTTACATTAGCTTTTAGTAACTTCACGGTATGTAAAAGGAAAAAACATTGATCCTATCATGTGAGGCACTGGAACTGCGACAGAGCTCTATCCAGGACATCAGGCATGAGATGGAGCTGCATGTAACGTCAGCACCTGACCTCAGTAACACCCTCATGGCTCAGGTCAAGTCACATGTATTTGTAAAGCACTGTTTACAACCTGATGGTGTCACAGAGCAGCTTTACTGAAATTGAACATTAAAATAATAGCAACGAACCAACTGCGGCAATGGCAGGTACAACTCCCTCGAAGCTGGAGGGGTCCTAGAAACCTTGGGTGGAACCAAGACTCACAGAAGGGACCCATCCTCCTCTGGTCAAACAAATTATAAACAATAGAGCTTTAATTTAAAACTGCAGGTCGAAGCAGTCTTCGAGTCTGTGTGAGTAGCGGAGGTCTGAACCAGTCCCATCAAATATCCATGAGATGCCGCATGGGGATGACAGGTGCCACAGATGTGAACTTGTAAGGAGAAGAGTGGAGTAGGAGTAGATGCTGGGAATGGAGGGTAGATGACTGGTTTCCAGGCAGGTGAGCGGGAGCCTCCGATGGCCGGTCTTCCATCAGAATCCCATGGGACAGGAGAGCAGTCGTTAATTCAGAAGAGAGTACAGTGGTGGCATTAAGTCTGTTTGGGTTTATGGAGTATAGAGGATATGAACATTGTCATATCTACATACACAAACTGAAAGGAGAGAACCAGAAGAAAGCACAGGAATGAGGGCACCGGCATCCCTTAGCTCCACTGTCACCAAACCTGAGTGATTGCATGTGAGTCCAGTCAAATGTTCATTGCAGTGATCCAGCATCTCGTGCGCCCTGATGTTTACTTCCCTCAGCTCAAAATCTCCTCAAAATTTAAACCCCTCAGCTCTTACATTCAAATCAGAATTCAGTGAATAGATGCTATGTTTTATCTGTTTATTCATCATTTTCATTTTAGATTCAGAGAAATAATCAGGAGCTTGGTTGTGCTCATATCTTGTGACTATGGTAAACTTTTGCTTTAAGAATTTTAACGGGAAGTTTCTCCCTGTGTCCGCATGGGTTTACTCCGGGTGACTGTCTGTAAAGAGTGTGGTGTGTTCTCCCTGTGTCTGCGTGGGTTTACTCCGGGTGACTGTCTGTGAACAGTGTGGTGTGTTCTCCCTGTATCTGCGTGGGTTTCCTCCGGGTGACTGTCTGTGAGGAGTGTGGTGTGTTCTCCCTGTGTCTGCGTGGGTTTCCTCCGGGTGACTGTCTGTGAGGAGTGTGGTGTGTTCTCCCTGTGTCTGCGTGGGTTTCCTCCGGGTGACTGTCTGTAAGGAGTGTGGTGTGTTCTCCCTGTGTCTGCGTGGGTTTCCTCCAGGTGACTGTCTGTAAAGAGTGTGGTGTGTTCTCCCTGTGTCTGCGTGGGTTTCCTCCGGGTGCTCCGGTTTCCTCCCACGCTCCAAAAACACACGTTGGTAGGTGGATTGGCGACTCAAAAGTGTCCGTAGGTGTGAGTGTGTGAGTGAATGTGTGAGTGTGTGTCGCCTTTGAAGGACTGGCGCCCCCTCCAGGGTGTATTCCTGCCTTGCGCCCAGTGATTCCAGGAAGGCTCTGGACCCACCACCACCCTGAACTGGATAAGAGTTACAGTGAATGATGCAATTTTCAAAATAAAAGTCTTGCTGCACTATTTCTGAGCATTGTCTGATGCTCTCTTAAAACCTCTTCATTAAAACATACCTTAGTAGGTTGCATGTTTAAAGTATCTAAGAATGGGGACAGACTGCTTTTCTGAACTGCACATATTTAGACACAATATGCCGTCTATTTAGAGAGCTCACTAGGTTTTAGCACAGACCTGATGTTCCAGTCTTTTTTTAGTGCCTCATTTACGTTCTCCCTTGCTTGAGTTCATCTGCTGTGAACTGTGAGTTTGTGGAGTACAACCACAAGCCGGAAGAGTGGATTTTACCTTTGTAGATATTATCAGAGGCCTCAGAACTCAGAAGCACTTCAACACGCAGCAAGGCAGTGACCCAAAACATGGTGCTCTGGCAACTAAGGAGGGTTTTAGAGCCAAATAGTGGAAAACCTGTAACCATCTACTAATTTCAGCCCAATGGAGCATGTATTCCACATGCTGTGTGCAGAAAGTTGAAGGGGTTTGGCATCAGACAGCCCCTGATTATCTCACCATTCCTTCTCCAGTATCAGCTATATATTCATGGTCAAATCAGCTGAAAATTGAGGTTTTAACATGGGTTTAATAAGTGTTTCTCTGTGAAATCTATGCTCCTGTTGTGTTTTGTTCTGCCCCAATCTACTTTACCACACATTGTTTTAATATTCAGATTTCTTTTTATTGCGGTGGGCCTTTTATACTGCTCTCTAAACATTTTAAAAGGTATAAACATGTACTAGAATCTCCTAGATATTGTGTGTGTGTGTGTGTGTGTGTGTGTAGGATCCATTCATTCATTCACAAGGCAGAAACATTACATGGACAGAGCATTAGTCTATCACAGGACAGTACTCAGTCACTCACACACTCACAGTATAACACTGCCACTCCACCTACAAATGTGTGTTTGTGCCGTGGGAGGAAACTGTAGCACTCAGAGGAACCCATGCAGACGCAGAGAGAACACACCACACTCCTCTATGACACTGATCTGAGGACAGGACCCCACCCAGGAGCACGAGAAGATATTTGGCATTAGACATTTACCACAATTCCCTGCATGTTCTGCAGTAAATAAATGAAATCTTGGTTTAAATCGATGCAATGTGCACTTTTTTAAAAATCAAACACCGATACCCATATGACTCTCTTTTTGCCATCACCCTCTTATGCCTTAGTATGCTGTTATTAAATATGGCATATATTCCTTATGTTTCTTTCTGTCCTTTTTTAAATAAAGGAGTACTTTTTAACCTTCCTCCTGTGTTAGCTTTCTGTTACCATCTCTTATGTTAATGGGTCGGTTTTGACCCGTGTGTTAAATCAGCCATAAGATCACCCTAAAAACAATGAATTATCAACCAATTTGTATTTTACCTCTTGTTGACCTCGTTATTCTTCCTTATCCATGAAAGGATTGGTTTTAATTGTTCATTGTTGCCGACTGTAAACTGGAGATGTACACTCTACAAAACACAGACTCTAAACTGACTGGGCCTTACGTGTCTGGACATGTCTGTCTTTCCGTTTTGTGAAACAGACAAAGATAGAAGCCCCTAACTGAAGCTCGAGTGGTTGTAGGAGGAGCCAGCTGTAGGCTGTTGGTGTACAGTGTGTTTATGAGTCCAGATTTGGCACTTGTCTTTGTTTTCTGATTTAAAATAAAATTATACTTGGGTCGAAATTGACCCTCCGGGTGCTCCGGCTTCCTCCCACAGTCCAAAAACACACGTTGGTAGGTGGATTGGCGACTCAAAAGTGTCCGTAGGTGTGAGTGTGTGAGTGAATGTGTGAGTGTGTGTGTGTTGCCCTGTGAAGGACTGGCGCCCCCTCCAGGGTGTATTCCTGCCTTGCGCCCAATGATTTAAGGTAGGCTTTGGACCCACCGCGACCCTGAACTGGATAAGGGTTACAGACAATGGATGGATGGATAATTTAGTTAAAAAAACTTTTTTTTGTTTTTATTTGTTTAAATAGTAGTTCCTGACAAAGTCATAAAGTCATGATGCAATAAACATATTTATGGAGTAATTGTATGCATCTAAAACCTATAAAATGGGTCGGTGAAGATCCTAACGTTTGTGTAAATGTCTCATGTAAATGAATGGGTGGGCATCATTTGAGCAGGTGGAAGACTAAGTGTTAAGAAGAAGTGATCAGCTGGTTCTCATCCAGTGACTCATCTCATGTTGCACACTCGCTCAGAGAAGTCTCATACGGAGAGGGAAGTGCACGCAAAACATGGGGCAAACTTGGCAGAAGCTTTAAACTGGAGAGTCAAAGTGTCACTCAACCAACTGCCTGCATTCACTGGGGACATCTGTGTGATTTAACTCACCCAATACAGGGCAGAGGAGGTGGCGTTGGGGCAGGACGGCGTGTACTCCGAAATGCAAAGCTCCATTCATTACATTTATAATCTATAGCCCCTTATTTCCTCTTCCTGTGTAAGCGCACCTGACTCGACTCATCAGCTAATTAACAAACTCCTCCTCCTGTATCCTTCAGAGAGTCTGCCAGGCTGAGCTTTCTAACCCTAAATAACACTGCTCTAACTCTGGGGATGTTCTTTGAGTGTGTGTGAATATACACTGAGATAAACTCTTATCTCCTACAAAATGGCTGTCATTGGGGAACATACTGAGCAAGGACAGTGCTGCCACAGGTGAGGAAACATCAGCCAGAACTTTAAGTATTTCCATATCCCTCAGTGTCTAAGGGAAATGTGGATCAGTTGTTCGTTAATATGACATTTGAACACAGCAGCTTTTTCTCAGTGTTTGAAACGTCATAGAAAATCATTCTCAGGCGGTAGTCAGCAGTCAACAGTATGTGTTTATGAACTCGTGTGGAGCTGAATTCACATCATGAGCTCATCTCCTGCATAAAACTCGCGCCAGACAAACTACAGAGAGGAAATATCTCCTTAAGTTCTCAGTAGTTTCTCTTATAAACCAATGAGAACAGATGGAAAGTCAACGCAGACTTTAGTGTGAGTCTCCTGCTGCTCACCTCAGTGATATCTCTCAAGGGTCGCCGCTGGAGTTTTAGTGGAGATCTCAATAAAGTCACGGAGTGTGCTCACATTTGCCAGATGAAGTAAACCCCACTCTCTCCTTTATCTCTCTCTCTCTCTCTCTCTCTCTCTCTCAGGCCTCATGCCTTGGTTTTGTCTCTTGTTTCATCTTAAAGAATTTTGGGAGAATCACCATTGTGACTCCTGAGCCATTACAGAGCAACCCATGAGCAATAATGTTTTCCTCTGAGTGATCTGTGACAACTGTCCAGGACAATAACACATTAGCCATAAACGTGTTTATAGTATTGTATTATGTTGTATGTCAGTTTTGTCTGTGGTTATATTGTAAAAAAACATAATAACGGTGAATATAACGTGGCATCCACCATGGCCTACATGCACCAGTGAGGGTTAAGGGGGCGGGGTCATGTGAAATGGCTCCCAGCATGCTTAGCAGTAACTCTGGTAAGGGCATTTGTAGTGGTTGTGTTATCTGTTTGTGTTTGTGACTGATGTCCACCGTCCTCCTACCTCTCACCCTGTGGAGTAGCTCCACCCACTTCTTTCTGATGTGTTGAGCTGGAACTGTGGGACTTTTCTGAATTTTGGGGCTGTTTAGTAAAGCATACTTAATCTGAAAGTGCTGTGCTGTTCTCATCATTTGACAGTTTACGAAACATACTGTAAAGTATTTCACTGGTTAGGGGTGCCCAGGGACAAAGGACAAAACAGTAAACAAAAAAGAAGCTATGTCGATTTCATAAGAGTTTAAATGAGTTTAAATGTATAAGGTGTGTAGTTCAATTAGAAAAATCCTAAAACATTAAAACAAAAAACATGCCCCTTCATTGTAAATAAACTATATAGCACTGTTTGTGTTTCTTTCTCTCTCTCTCTCTCTTTCTCCTCTCTCTCTCTTTCATTCTCTCTCTCTCCCTCTCTTTCTCTCTCTCTTTCTCTTCTCTCTCTCTCTCTTTCTCTCTCTTTCTCTCTCGCTTTCTCTTCTCTCTCTCACTTTCTTTTTCTCTCTTTCTCTCTCTCTTTCTCTCTTCTCTCTCTCCTCTCTCTCTCTCTCTCTCTCTCCTCTTTCTTTCCTCTCTTTCTCTCTCTCTCTCTCTCTCTTTCTCTCTCTCTCTCTCTCTCTTCTCTGTCTTTCTCTCTCTCTCTCTCTCTCTCTTCTCTGTCTTTCTCTCCCTCTCTCTCTTTTCTTTCTCTCTCTCTCTCTCTCTCTCTCTCTCTCTCTCTCTCTTTCTCTCTTCTCTCTCTCTCTTTTTCTTTCTCTCTTCTCTCTTTCTCTTTCTCTATTTCTCTTTCTCTCTCTCTCTCTCTCTCTCTCTCTCTCTCTCTCTCTCTCTCTCTTTCTCTCTTCTCTCTCTCTCTCTCTTCTCTCTCTCTCTTTCTCTTTCTCTCTTCTCTCTTTCTCTTTCTCTCTTCTCTCTCTCTCTCCTCTCTTTCTTTCCTCTCTTTCTCTTTCTCTTTCTCTCTCTCTCTCTCTCTCTCTCTCTCTCTCTCTCTCTCTCTCTCTCTCTCTCTCTCTCTCTCTGTGTGTGTGTGTGTGTGTTCCAAACCCAGTCTCAGAAACACAGACTCAAACAGCCTGGGTTTCTGACATCACACATTTGTTAAAATGAGGGCGGGGACTTAGAACTGCAGGCGAGAGGTGGAGGGGTGGAGAAAGGGACAGGGACTGATAACATATTTATAGATCCAGCATCACATTTTAAAGGTGTACGGGGGTGTAGAGTTACTTCTTAGCCACTTTTAGAGGAATGTTACCTTGCTTCCACCTCAGACCCTGAGTAAATACGTGCTTTAAGAGCTTTGTCGTATATAATATTGTTGTATGTAATATTAAAAATATTAATGACATTTGGATTTAAAATGCCAAGAGAAATGCATGAGATGATTACCCTACACTCACTCTGCTTTACCTCCCCTCATTAATTTCCCCTCATATGGGCCCTTTAAAGCGCCGTAGTGCCGGGCTGGAAATCACTGCATTAGTCTGCGCAGTTATTCGCTCCTGCTTTCACCGCAGCTGCTGAGAATCGAGCTGTGGGCGGGGCTTGCCTGCTTGGGCGTGGCTCGGAATGCTGTCGCGGGGGTGGCGTGTGGGCGTGCGTTGCATCCGCAAGGCGTGGCTCTGGCTTGCACGGGCGGGGTTTGTCCAGTGTGGGGGCGTGGTTTGCGCCTGGTGCTGAAGCTGCGCGCTCCAGTCAGGGCTGCAGGTGGAGCGGCTGCGCTGAGGAGCGATCGCATCTGCTCAGAGGAGAAAAGAGGAGAGAGAGAGAGAACAACACAGCAGAACTGTACTGGGGTGTGCTCCGGTGGGCTCTGCTCTTGAACGGATACGCGAGGGAAACAGGAGGGGGTCTCTGTCTGAAGGAATTTTAACCTCACTCTCTCTCCTCCTTTGCTTTTTATCTTTCTGTCTTTTCCACGGAACGGATTGGAAAAGGGGGGATTCCGAGAAGAGAAGAAGAATATTGAAGCAGCAGGGCGTTGTTAAAGGTAAATTGCTCTCTTGGCTCTTTCTTCCAGTTGTTGTTGTTGTTGTTCTTCCGCGCGCAGCTGAGCAGAAAGAAACTGCTCGTATTACGCAGACGGATAGTTGGCGTTTACTCTCGTGCTGATACTGATGCTGCTTCCTTCCCGGTCTCTTATGTTAGCAAGTGCACAGAAGCTCTCAAATGTCCACACTCCGTATCCACTGCACTTTGCAGGTTTTGGTGTAAGAGCTTTGATCCCCAAAATATTGCATTAGACCCCATGTCAGAGACGTTGCACTGCGCCTCCGCGCGCCTCCTCACTGGACACACACTGCACTGCTCCACTTATGTGAATAAGCCATAGCTTAACGATTATTTCAGTTCACTATCCTTCCATCTGAGGTCTAAAGTCTCTGTGTTCAGCAGTCTGCTCTGTGTTGCAGTGGGTCCTGCTGAGATATTTCCTCAGGATGATGGTGGGGCGAGGGAACCCAGGGTACCATTAGGATTAGGATCCCAGTGGGAACTGGCTTAATGACCACCATTAGAGACCTCTACTCTCATGCAGAACATCTTTAGAGCCCAGTGGAAATGATGAAATGTATCTACAATCAATCACTGGCACCTGTTAACCCCTTACTATCATTTGTTTTGTGATATCAACCCATCAGCAATACACCGAATGGCATTGTTGACTATTAGACACCAATAGGAGACCGTTAGGAAAACTATAAATGCTTTTAATGGCCTAGTTTAATTTTCTCTATCTATATTTATTTTTTTAAGCAGGGTATTGTTCTGTATGTTCATAAATGGTAGTTCTAACACCCAGATATTGCACTGTTTGTCATACAAAAGCCACACGTAATTAATGTAGGCTGGATTTATCTCCGTGTTGGATACGTGCACTCGCTTCGTGATTTGTGCTGCACAGAGAGCAGGTTTACGTAGATCTAAGGTCTACGTATTGAGCGTTTCCCAGGGTTTTGTCAGGTTTTCTAGCGTGTTTCTTGTGTCTTATTTCTCGGTGTTTCCTGTATGGAGAATATTTTAGACGGTGGGGCGACGAAATTTACCGCCCTGGATTAATACCTGATGATTATGCTTCAGAGAAAAAAGAAGGATTTAAAAAAAAAAAAAAAAAAAAAAAAAAAAAAAAACAAACAAAAAAAAAAAACAGACATTTTGTGAACTCCGTTTTTTTTTTCTTCTTAAATTCAATTTAATGTCTGGATAATGAGATATGCTAATTTGTGCCCTCCGTATATTCAGGAACAAGTGGAATACGAAGGGAGAAAACATATAAATAGATAAAATAAATGGAATATTTTTCACTTGTCAGGAACATTTGTAATAGGCTGAGGTTTTTTATATTAATTCGTGAATATAGAACACATTCTACAGACATTTAGGCTGTCAGTGGGTTTCTCTGACGATGTGTTACTTAGTTGTTAAGCTAAACCTTTTGCAAGAGGTAAAACTACCTTGATAAATAAGACTGGGGCCTGTTTATTAATTGTTTGTTTGTTTGCTAACTTATAAAACATAAGATATGCACGTATTTCTTAACGTACTTAAAGTCGGTTTTAAATTTGAATGTGACCGTTACGGCGCGAGGTGATGATTTTTTTTTTTTTTTTTTTTTTTTTTCTCCCACCCATTTGCCGAGAAGGTCCCGCCTCCTGCGCTCTGATTGGCTACTCCACCTGCTGGTATGAAGTCACTAGCCAATTCAAGCATTTGTCAGCCAATCGTAGAGAGCTGCCACCAGAGCATGAGGCGGGATTCTCTTAGCCTATCAGAGCGCAGGAGGCGGGTTTCGGCGGGAAGCGAAACCCTAATTGATGGCCGTGCGTAACCGTCCGTTACCGTTACAGCTGTTTTTACGGAGAAATGTGAAGAGAAGTAAAAAGTAAGACATGTAAAGTGAAAAAGTAAGGTAGAGAGAGATAAAGACTGGTATTATAACTGCTGTTATGTTCATTTGTTAGGACATTATTAAAAAAAAAACTAAACTAACCATGAATCCACATTGTTTTGAGCTGGAGGACACATCATAGAGTCAGAGAAGAGTGACAACAACAGATGGAAGGAGACTAAACGCGATAAAGAAGGTGAAATAGCATATAATGATAATAAACCTATATTCTCTCTCTCTCTCTCTCTCTCTCTCTCTCTCTCTCTGTCTCTAGCTCGCTCGCTCGCTAACGTACTATTGTACGTAAATTGTCATCACTGAATGACAGAGAAAAACAAAAATCTCCACTAAGATACAGTGACTATCTGGTTCTTCCAAGGGATTAGAATGAAAATTTGGCTCCATGGGCTGGGTACCTGCACAATATTATCACAGTGCTTATCTGTACAGCGCTACGGTTATGGAGTGATATCAGTCAGATTTGCTAATGGGCATGGAGTGAGGTAGCGTAGGTACACCAAGTTCCGGCCACTTTAATTACAATATTGGAAATCTTAGCTAACTGTAAATAAATAGAAATACTTTACTCACTCAAATCAACATTTTTTAGAAGTCAAATGTGTGTAGATTAATGTCCAAGACTTGTTTGACTTGGAAAGAAAATATGTTTTTAGATAAAAACGCTTTTGTTTAAGTAGGTGCTAATACTGCTAAGATTATTAGCGCCCTCTAACTTCAGCCACCTCCCCTGCTTGTGACAGTCAAACGAGACCGTTGCTACCACATTCAGTGGTTTTGAGAGGTTCACAATGAGATTGCGTTTGTCCTGTGTTGGTATCCGTACTCTACATGTAAGGACTAAAATGGCGGGAGATTTTCCCCTCAGAGAAAAGGAAGCTAACCGCTAAGCTAACTTTTACACTGAGGGAAATATCTGTCGCGAAATGGAAATGTGTTGTGTTCCACATGCAGTTTTACGCAAAAAGAATTACAACACTGTTAGAGACACTTAAATATTGTTTAGATGTGTGATTTTCTGCAAGACTGATGTTTAAATGCCCTACTAAGGCTTGATCTTATGTTTTATTGTTTTACCCACTGCGATTGGCGAAGAGAGAGAGCGGAACTGCACCATATACGGCAGTGGCCGGAATTAGGGGAAAGACTGATAGTGAGTCTTCTTTGGAAATTGATTTTAATGTATTTTTTTTTCCAGTTTAAAATTATTTTTGCTTGTTTGATTCTAGGAAAAAAAAAACCCTTCCATTTAAAAACAAAAATTCATCGTCAGATAAATTCACACTGGGAAATGGAGCCCAACCCATATTGTAGTCTTTTTCTTCATGTTTCGTTTCCACCAGAGATCCCCAAATCTATCAAATTAAATAGCGCAGCTTTAAGGAAATGAGTGATTTGTGTCCTTTAGGGTTAGAGAGAGATAATGAGATGAAAGTATGGAAGTAGTGACATAAAAGAGGAGGTAAAATAACGATAGCATCTTCTGATAATGAGCTGTCATTCTGTTTTTATTTGTTATGAGAAGTAGAGGCCCTGTAGTTGAAGGAAGAGAGAGAGAGGGAGAGGAAAAAAGTCGAAGACAGGTGGAGAAATGCGACAGAAGATGAGAAGGAGAAGCAGGATTGAAGGTAGAAACACAGTGAAAGAGAAAAGGTGTGATTTCGAGTTACAACCATCAGTCTTTATCTTTTCTACTAATAATACTATACATTGTTAATACCAGACAGTTCCCTGACATAGTGCCCCCTGGAAGGAGGGAGGGAAGGAGTGAGAAAGATGGGTGCAAAGAAAGCAATGGAAGGAGAGAGTGTGTGAAAGAGGACATAGAAATACAGAAAAATGGAGGGGAGATAGAGAGTATGGCTTGTGATGTAAGGAGAATAGAGAAAAAGAAAAAATAGAAGGAAAAAAGGGAGAGTGAGAGAAGTATAGAATACGAGTGAATGAGAGCAGGTAGAAAGACACAGGAGGAGAAAACAGATAGACTACTAAGTGAAAATAAGAGGAGAGAAAGATAAAATAAAAGTGGGTTTGGAGCGAGAACAGAGAAGAAGAATATAAAATGGGAGGAAAAGTAGAGAGAGAAAGAAGAATACAGAGTGAGTGAATGAGAGCTGAGAGAAAGACATGGAAGGAAAACAGAGAGAGAGAGAGAGAGTAGAGGAAGATAGATGAGGGTAGAATGATAGAAGGCCGGCTCATGTTAAGCCTCTCGTATCCTTTCTGAACCGACTCCTGAAGGGAATCCCACCCTCAGCAGTGAATAGAGTCTGAGCTCAGGCAGATTACACACACGTCACAGTCGTCTGGATGAACAGGGCAGTGCAGCTCTGTCGGTGCTGAACTTCGGGTTTAAATCTATCCGAGTTGAACCACGAGTGTGTTTTATTTTTTTCGTTTTATTTATTTTATTAAGGCCCCTTGTACCAAAAAAAAAATCATTGCAATGCCTCTCTGTAGCCACTCAAATCATCTTAATGTTCACTGTTAAAGCTGAATGAATTCATTAGACTCAAGATTCTTTGTCACATATAATATGTAACAGGTACAAATATACAGTACAGTGAGAAGTGACTGTTCCTCAGACTATGCAAGTACTTAAGTTACAACTGTAATTTACCATGAACTTATAAATACTACCAAATATAAAGCTAGTAGGACTCCTTACATTAAATTCATGGTCCTGAATGAATCAGTGGTCAGTGCCAAGGCTGAGCATTTCTTCTTTGAAACTGCATCCCTCCAAATGATTCAGTCAACCAGGGTTTCTTATGTCACAAACCTAATAAACCAAGCCTGGCAGTTTACAGGTCAGTGTGGAGGCCATTTTTAAGGAAACCAGTCCAGAATCCAGATTTAGAGCAGCACCGAGTAGTATCTTTTCCTTAAAATTACCGTTTCAAACTCATTGTGATGCTTCACTGAGCTGTAATAGTGAGAATATAGCCTCTGTTGTTGCCACTTCAAACTCAGCACTGCAGAAAGTGCACTAAGTAACTGTCTAAACAGCCTTGTTAAGAACATCTAGTTTCAGTGCCTTTAAATGTTCATTCCGAACAGTTCTGTTTTTAGCTGTTTTCGTTGCTTTTTTTTTCTTCTCCGTTCTCATTTTCTGTTTTTCTCGTTGTGTCTGTTTAACCTCTCTTATAATGCGCTTTCACATAATTAACGATTGGACAGACTCCGACGAAGGGGGTGGGGCACTTTTAGTTTCTGCCTTTGACATCAAAAGTCAGGAAAAGCTTGTTTTATCCTGGGTTCACTGACTTGGGCAGCCCACGGAAAACTGCCGGGGTGATCTTGTTTCACAGTGTGTGGGTTGGTAGGTTCCAGATGCTCAAATGAATGTGCACATACAGAGTTGTTCATCCATGTCCCCTTTAAGAGGGATTTCAACCTGAAATACAAAACAAATAATTAAAAAAATTCAGTAATGCTGATGCATGTAGTGCACGCAGATTATGAGCAGCGCTCGAAGCGTGAAATGCGATGGTGCAATGGCAATGACACATCAATATCCACAGTAGAGTGTAATGTAAACTGTCGTCGAGTTCACAGCTGAACTCTCGTTTCAACAGTTCGCTTTAAATGTGCTCTCTCGTGACTTTTAGCCAGTGTCTTTGGGCTTTGAAATGGCTCACAAACACAACAGTAACTGAATATAAAGCGCAAGGCCGCTAACACTTTCAGCTCATTGCCAAAGTATTTCTCGGGACCAGGCCAAAAGCCGTTGTTGGGTTTTCCCCCGTATGTTAAGTAGGGTCTCTGAAGGAGGCTGTTGACTGTGCTGCTGTGCACCAAGGCGGCTTGTAATAAGTGCAAATTTCCCCCATTTGAATAAGTGTTGCGAAGCACTGTTGTAGCGCGTGGCACAGTTCGAGCTGTGAGCGGATGTTAAGGTCTTTCAGCTCCATTTATCCTGGAATACATGAACTTCATAAATCACATCTGAATATTAATGAAGCTTCAGTCGGTGACTATTTCTTCACGTATAATGTCTTCTTCCAGTTTCTTTATCTAGGCTACTGCCATGTTTTTTATTTTATTATTTAAAGGTATTTTTATCTTTTCAAGTCAAATCCTTGGTCCCATTGGATGAGATGGCTTTGAGCTGTTTCAGATCTTTGCCTGAAACATTATGGAGCAAGACGTTGTGGTCGTATGAGTCATTTCCTGAAGGAGTTGGTGCTAGTTTCTCTAATTCGGCTGATTCTACTCAGCCAATCCTTCCTAAGCCAGATCATTTCAGCTTGTGTGCTGTAGGTTTTGAGGAGTTACGCTCCTCACAGATGATGATAATATCGCGTACGTCGCATGCTTGTCTCAGTCAGCAAGTTTCGGTCACATTCGCTGTAAAGGAACAGCACTTGGTTAAGGTGCTAAAGATGGAAATGTCACAAAGCAGATGCAATGTGATAGTATTGCGCCGTAGACACGATTCCGAGCAACCGGCTCCTGCTCGTCTTGTGTTAGGGAGGATCCGGTAAATGGGAGTTTGTGTCCTTCATGCTTCAGCAACAGACTCAACACTTCTGGGAAGGATTTATGCTACTTTTTCAACCATGAGTTTTGGTGAGGTCAGATGCCACTCATGGTATGGAATGAATGATTTACATATTTCTGGAAATATCACAGGCCAGTGTTTCAAAAATGACATTGCTAAGTTCTGATAAACACACAGCCCTTACAAGCCATTGACCTAATTAGTATTTTAAGCATTAAACCATTTTATCAGGCTTTTATTGCTTCGTTTTTTTAAACGTGCTGCTGCCGTCAAATTAAAAATGGTCAGTTTCAAATATTGTCGTAGTATTATTTTCCATTAAATTCAGGGTCCACCCCATCGTAACTTTGACCCTAGTAACTCTGTCATCTCTACTTCGACCTGAACGCCCTCAGGAGGATACTGTATCCCAAAGCTGCCCTCTTGATGCTGCAGCACCCTGGAGGATGTTCTCTCTCTGAAGTTAATTAGCTATAAAAGGACGTCTGTCTCTTTGATTTCCGGCTTTGACTTTGAACACAGACTTTCCTCACCTTTGGGTGCACTCGGTTCGGTGTTGACCCAGACATGGCCTTGCTGCCCCTGACGTCAGGGCTGTGGCCCCTGCGGTTCGAGTTCACTAAAGTCAGGGAGCGAGGAGCTTAATCTGACAATAATCCTCCTCTCTTCACCAAGGCAAGAGTGTGCCTCGTTATTCTCCCTCCTGCTTTCCTTTCTTGTCTGCCTCTCCCTCTCTCTTCGCCCATGGGTACAGAGAGCTTTAGCTGAGGTAAGAACAGACACTTTTCCGCCTTGTGATCTAAAATGTGCAGAGAATCGTTAAAATGAACGAAAGCCCTCCCATCCAGAGTCGTCCAATCCTTTGTGGCCATCTGTACATCTGGATATGATTGAGTGAAGCAGAAACAGATGCAGGATTGTGTGTTTTCAGTGCATGTTAGCTGTTATGGTAGCTGTACAATTGCTGTCGGACGCCATTGTGTATTGTTGATTATTTTTTTATTGTGATGTTGGCACGGGCGGCACGGTGGTGCAGCAGGTAGGTGTCGCAGTCACACAGCTCCAGGGACCTGGAGGTTGTGGGTTTGATTCCCATTCCGGGTGACTGTCTGTCAGGAGTGTGTTGTGTTCTCCCTGTGTCTGCGTGGGTTTCCTCCGGGTGACTGTCTGTGAGGAGTGTGGTGTGTTCTCCCTGTGTCTGCGTGGGTTTCCTCCAGGTGACTGTCTGTGAGGAGTTGGTGTGTTCTCCCTGTGTCTGCGTGGGTTTCCTCCGTGTGACTGTCTGTGAGGAGTGTGTTGTGTTCTCCCTGTGTCTGTGTGGGTTTCCTCTGGGTGACTGTCTGTGAGGAGTGTGTTGTGTTCTCCCTGTGTCTGCGTGGGTTTCCTCCAGGTGACTGTCTGTGAGGAGTTGGTGTGTTCTCCCTGTGTCTGCGTGGGTTTCCTCCGTGTGACTGTCTGTGAGGAGTGTGTTGTGTTCTCCCTGTGTCTGTGTGGGTTTCCTCCGGGTGACCGTCTGTGAGGAGTGTGTTGTGTTCTCCCTGTGTCCGCGTGAATTTCCTCCGGGTGACTGTCTTTGAGGAGTGTGGTGTGTTCTCTCTGTGTCTGTGTGGGTTTCCTCCGGGTGCTCCGGTTTCCTCCCACAGTCCAAAAACACACGTTGGTAGGTGGATTGGCGACTCAAACGTGTCCGTAGGTGTGAGTGTGTGAGTGAATGTGTGTGTGTGTCTGTGTTGCCCTGTGAAGGACTGGATAAGGGGTACAGATAATGAATGAATGTGATGTTGGCCTTTGCCAAATCAAATTTGTCACAAACCAGTCACATTTATATTTCACCTTGCACCATGACCTATCTCAGTTGCATATGATATTCAGAATCTATATGCTATTCAAAAGAAGTTGAACTCTCAGTACAGACCAATATTAGTTTGGTATTACAGCGTAATATGTACAAGGCCTGATACAATCGCAGTACACATTTCCTTCCATGCTTTTCAGCCCTGAACGCTCAACCGTGCTCTAGCGAGTGGGGCCTAAAGATGTCGCCTGTTAGTAGCACGTCAAGGTTACTCATCCGAGAGGGTTCATCAGTTCAACTGAAGCTTTGAATGGTCCAGTTCTCAGAAGTCAAGGCTGCTGGTCTTGCAATATGATTTGGAAGATATTTTAACACTTGTGTGGCAGGATTCAGCTCAACCGTTCAATCAATAACCTTGACCTAATGCTGTCCTTCAATTCATCAACCTGCAAACTACTGTTGTGCACTGAGCCGTACAGCAGGGCTTTGGAGAAACATGCAGAAGTTTGGATGCTAAAGATGTGAACAGAAGACCACGTTTTTAGTAGTCTGGTGTATAATGGCTGCACTGCGCTTGGATGCTAAGGTGTTCCGTGACCTGAAGTAGTCTTTCACTCCCATAACCGTGTATCATAAAATACTGGTACATCTAGTACTCAAGGACAATTTTTCTTTACAACACCATTCAAGTACCTGTTTGCCACCAACGTCCCCTACCAGAACCTACCGGGCTGTCTTTTAAGATCTTATAAATATATTAAACCCTCTGATTGTGGTTTGGGGAGTGTAGGAAGTGTGGTGTCTCTAGCTTTAGAATCGATAATGAGACAGCCACGTCTCTCCCTTGATGGACTGATGCGCTTAAAAGCTCATGCTGGCTCTTACTCATCAGCTGAATCCAGTCCAGTGAGAGATACCGGATACCGGAGGATATTGATTCTAGCATGTTCCTGTCTGTTAAGAGTAGAACCCCAAGGCCTACAAGAGATCTCTAGGCCAGGAAGATCACCATGCCAAAGCCTGGGTTCCTTTTTAAATGTGCCAGCAACGTTATCCTCTGATTCAGAGAAACTGGAAATGAAAAAATAAACAGATACAAGGTGATTCAACCAAGCTTTAAATGGATATATGTTTCCTGTCTTCTGGTTTTATGAGAATCTTTCCGCGTGGAGATTAATTTTACATGCAGGTTTACTGTGGAGTTGAAAGTGAATTCTTTTCGGTTTTTTTTTCAGGCAAGCCCAAAAAATCTGGTAGGGCCACACTGATTTATTCGATACGGCGATTAAAGCTTCATCCCAGTGAGGCCTAAATAGGAAACCTTACAGCAGCATTCTGGGAGATTTAATCGTGTTCCTGACGGGTGATTTCACATATGATATTTGCCTCTCTGGCTCAGTGCCTTGGAGACCTTTTGAGATTGTGCACAATATGTTTGTTTTACAGCACTGCATGTTATTTCGAGGCACGACTAGCATAGTGAGCTAAAGCAACTGTCCAAAGCAACTGCAGTTCCGGTTGCACTTTCCCCTTGCATACTTGGATGGGTCCTGGGTCCTGGAGGTTGTGGCTTCCAGCCTCACTCCGCTCCGGGTGGTGTGTTCTCCCAGTGTCTGCGTGGGTTTCCTCCGGGTGACTGTCTGTGAGGAGTGTGGTGTGTTCTCCCTGTGTCTGCGTGGCTTTCCTCCAGGTGACTGTCTGTGAGGAGTGTGGTGTGTTCTCTCTGTGTCTGCGTGGGTTTCCTCCGGGTGACTGTCTGTGAGGAGTGTGGTGTGTTCTCCCTGTGTCTGCGTGGGTTTCCTCCAGGTGACTGTCTGTGAGGAGTGTGGTGTGTTCTCTCTGTGTCTGCGTGGGTTTCCTCCGGGTGACTGTCTGTGAGGAGTGTGGTGTGTTCTCTCTGTGTCTGCGTGGGTTTCCTCCGGGTGACTGTCTGTGAGGAGTGTGGTGTGTTCTCTCTGTGTCTGCGTGGGTTTCCTCCGGGTGACTGTCTGTGAGGAGTGTGGTGTGTTCTCCCTGTGTCTGCGTGGGTTTCCTCCAGGTGACTGTCTGTGAGGAGTGTGGTGTGTTCTCTCTGTGTCTGCGTGGGTTTCCTCCGGGTGACTGTCTGTGAGGAGTGTGGTGTGTTCTCCCTGTGTCTGCGTGGGTTTCCTCCAGGTGACTGTCTGTGAGGAGTGTGGTGTGTTCTCTCTGTGTCTGCGTGGGTTTCCTCCGGGTGACTGTCTGTGAGGAGTGTGGTGTGTTCTCTCTGTGTCTGCGTGGGTTTCCTCCGGGTGACTGTCTGTGAGGAGTGTGGTGTGTTCTCTCTGTGTCTGCGTGGGTTTCCTCCAGGTGACTGTCTGTGAGGAGTGTGGTGTGTTCTCTCTGTGTCTGCGTGGGTTTCCTCCGGGTGACTGTCTGTGAGGAGTGTGGTGTGTTCTCCCTGTGTCTGCGTGGGTTTCCTCCAGGTGACTGTCTGTGAGGAGTGTGGTGTGTTCTCTCTGTGTCTGCGTGGGTTTCCTCCGGGTGACTGTCTGTGAGGAGTGTGGTGTGTTCTCTCTGTGTCTGCGTGGGTTTCCTCCGGGTGACTGTCTGTGAGGAGTGTGGTGTGTTCTCTCTGTGTCTGCGTGGGTTTCCTCCAGGTGACTGTCTGTGAGGAGTGTGGTGTGTTCTCTCTGTGTCTGCGTGGGTTTCCTCCGGGTGACTGTCTGTGAGGAGTGTGGTGTGTTCTCCCTGTGTCTGCGTGGGTTTCCTCCAGGTGACTGTCTGTGAGGAGTGTGGTGTGTTCTCTCTGTGTCTGCGTGGGTTTCCTCCGGGTGACTGTCTGTGAGGAGTGTGGTGTGTTCTCTCTGTGTCTGCGTGGCTTTCCTCCGGATGCTCCGGTTTCCTCCCACAGTCCAAAAAAAAACCACACATTGGAAGGTGGATTGATGACTCAAAAGTGTCCATTGGTGTGAGTGTGATGGACTGACGCCCCCTCAAAGATGTGTTCCTGCCTTGCACCACAATGACACCAAAGCAGCTCACTGAGGTGTCATTTAAGCCCCAAAACAGTGTTCTCTTTTGTAAAAGGGGACAATCTTGTCAATTTTGTTGAAGGTGGCTGTGTGATGTTGCTGTTAAACCGACTGCTTCAACTTTTCAAACTTCAGGAAGTGAAAATATTGTCATGCTTATTCTGCATACACATCGTATTAAATGTTTGTCACATTGCTCACACCTACAAGGTACGAATAGGAATCAGGGTTTCAAACAGTTTAGAGAATGGATCAAAGAGTAATTTGAGAAACCATCCACGTCCTTGTTGTGCAAAACGTTTGTGGATCGGAGCCTGGATTTTGGCATGCAGTGGGGAAAGTAAGATAAAAGTGGGTCACGTATACAAAAATGATTTGCTTCTGGAGGCATGAATACCTCCGTGGCCATTATCTACAGAGAAATCCTACTGCAAATGTGACTCCTTCATCCAGCAGCCTACAGCTTAGTGTTTAACCCAGATTACTTTTATACAAAACCGGGGGCAAATAAAGGAAAGGGAAAATAAAATGTTGCCCTCTTCTAAGGGCAGCTGGAGGGTGCATGGGAGGAGGTGGGCTGTGAAAAACACGTATAATGATATATTAGTTCTCCCAGTTTCCTGAGGATATTCTTGTCTTGACTTTTAGAATTGTATGTGAGTGTGTGTGTGTGTGTGTGTGTGAAAGAGAACACTGTGATTGCATGGACCTTGGTTAAGCAGAATAACTCCATACACTATTAATAGTACGTATGCAGCTATATATCCCAGAGGATTGGAGCGCTCTGACTTCTGTCAGCTGTTTCCAGACCACGGCAAACATGGTTTAAACTGAATAGCAACCAGAGAAATGACAAATGAAAATGCCCTAGTCTAGTTTTCAAGGTATATTTGGTCCCTGTATAGAGTTAGAAATATACAGGAATTTTGAATTTTAATTCATCACCTAGTTTTGCCAAACCTTCTTCTCAATTATTAGTTGTCGCTAATTCCTTCCATCTGTGAGACTCCTCCAATCACACACAGTGCCAACAGCCTCAGGAGGGTGGAGGCGAACATGTGCTACCTCTGAGTCACACAAAGCCGGCCCAGCACTTTGCCGTATGTCAAGCTGCGGATAACGCAGCACACTTAACAGCTCAACACACTGGTGGAGAATGCAAACTCCCCAGATCTTTAACATCAGCTGACAGCAGCGTGGACAGTGATGAGGGAAGGAGGTCATAAGAACGGCGGATGGCAGTGGCAGATCTTTTACTTTGTGTGAATGATTGATAACCAATGGACGAACAATTTACATTTCAGCGAATGTAACATTAATCCTATTTATACGTTTTCCTTTTAATTTGTAGAGTGCCATATTAAATATGAGCCATTTATGAGCGGTTATCTTCCAGAGCTGGAGATTAACAACATTACCTATTGTTTCAGTAGAAGGTTTTTATTCCTCTCAGTCGTTGGAGATAATCATGCGTACAGAGGGAAAGGATGAAATACAGATTATTGGAACAACCAGCTTCAATCTTATTAACTGTGTGTTTTTAAGCTTTGTTTTATTATTGTCTCAGGATCAGATTCCCTCTTGTACTAAACGTATAGGAATATGAAGCTGTTACATGATAAAACCCTTGAACAAATTGTGTGGAAAAGCCTGTAATACTCAGTGATGTAGTCTTAAATTTGAGTAGCGTTGTATTTTTTTTATTATTTTTCCCTCCATTGTGTAAACTGACCTTTTTTTCTCAAAGGCATCAGTGATAAAGGCACAGAACTTTATACTGTCCTAAGGATAATTTGAATTGTATGCATTTGTGTCCCTCACATTTATCCAAAAAATCCATTCCTTTCCTGATAAATAGAGAATGCATTATGTTCTGTTGTAGTGCTGGGTGGAACTTGGTATTCCAGAAAGGTTTTGTGTACTTTATTATTCATGTTAACCTTGGTAAATGGTTTATACTTATTCTTGAGTTATTATATCATTTAAGGAACAAAGTGCCCTTGAGACTCCTAAGCCCTTACGACTCCCCAGACACTGAGGTGGCTGCCCCTATTCTTTTTTTTTATTTTGTGTGTGTGTGTGTGTGTGTGTGTGTGTGTGTTTTTTCACTGCTTCTCGTATTAAATTTTTGTTTTGAGAACTTGCCCCAGTCCTCCTCCACTAAAACAAATGTGTTATCAGCATAAGCATAAAGCAGTCTGCTCCAATCATCCCATTTGTCCAGGACTTTTATTGTGTATTACTGACAGGCTACAAAATAAAAGCAGCACACCCTGCTTTCTGCTCGTACTGACAGATCAGTTCTGCAGGTCATTAAAATATATTTTTACATTTTTTTACAATCTCACCCCACAGTTTGAATACCTCTGTCCTAGTGCACCTGTGTGTGTGTGTATGTGTGTGTGTGTTAACTGTCATAGGTTAAATGCAGAGGCACAAATTCATTGCATTTCTGTGCCAATACAAGATAAGCACATTTCACATTTACAGTTTATAAAGTAATAATTCTGCCTCTTCTCTCAGACGTACAGCCATTCTTCCAAATTTATTTACTATTTCAGATTAAAGTGTAATTAAAATGCTCTCAGAAACACTCATCTGGAGCTAATGAGCTTGGTCATGTCACATCAGTAAGCATCTAGTTATTGGTTAGAGGAGGTATTTGCATATTTCCACACTGACAGCTTTCCACAGACTAGGGCTCAGATGTTTTCAGCATCACAGTGGCTCAATAACGCAGTACTTTATAGTGTAGGGATGACAATGCACAGTCTCTAACTATATTACTCTGCTTGGTTTTATTCAGATTCCATTTGTTTAACATCCAGCACAATATATAACACTTCACCACACAGCAACAGCTTCAGGGCTTCAGCGTAATAATCCGGTGCAGTGTTGAGTTCAGCACCACCAGTGGAGTGGACAGCTACCTGATGTGGCTGCTGGGTGTGTGTGTGTGTGTGCATGCTTGTTTTTGTATATTTGTAGGAAAAAAATATGAAAAACTACAACGTAGTGACTCTGGAAAACAGAAAACCAACAGAACCTTGTATTTCTGATATACAGCAAATAGGGTGTCAATGTGTGTGTGTATAAAACTATAGTGCTGTTTCAGCTGCAACTGCATTTATAATACACATGAGGTGCGCATGACTCCATGTCTGGATTGTATAGAATGTGTTTGTGTGTGTGTGTTTTACTGGCATAAGCTGTTCAGTCTAGACATACACTCTACACCCCCAACCCCCCCCCACCCGCAGGGACTTGCTGCTCCTTTCTGATGGGGCAGTTGAATGGGGCTGCTATTTGTGGAGCACAATGAAACTTCTTCAGATTCCGAGAGGCACGTGGGTCCTTACAAAAGGGGCTTCACTGGAATGGCCTGTCCGAGGCCTGAATGCTCTTTTCAGTTTGTGCGTTTGAGTGTTCCTTCATTAGGCTTTGGTGACATTGATACTTTGGATTCTGCTTACACACAGAGAGAGAGAGAGTGAGAGAGAGAGTGAAAGAGAGAGAGAGAGAGAGAGAGACTGCAGCCGTTAAAGTGATGGAGACAGTAGTTTGGTTGTTTCTCTTTTAGGAATGGTATGCTATGTAATTTCCAGGCTGTTAATGATAACTTTATTAACAAATATCAATATTCCAGCTGTTGCTTTGCACAGAAATCTATAACCATTTACTTTATATTCAATCTTTTGCATTTAGAAATAATTGATTGATATCTGCAATACTGTGATTGATTCATAATTCCAATCAGATCAATAATATATAGTTTTTTCACATTACTCAATGGATAATGTAATGGATGTCTATATAGTGCACATCTACTTGTTTCCTGTTCAAAGCGTATTGCATTTGACAAGCGAGGGTTGTGTTCTGGGAACATGATGTCAATTTCCTCCCATTTTATTCATTGGCAGTTCCTCCCCCTTCACTAGGACTCCCTCAGTCATACAGTGCCACCAACTGGGGTTGGGAAGGGGGGGGCGAATATGAGCATGCGCTTCCTCTAAGACACTTAAAGCCAGTCACTGCCTCTTTTTAAGCTGCCGCTAGTTTAACACCACTGGGCAGCTCAACATGCCGGAGGAGAGCGCCAGCTGCTCAGGTCTGTCACAGCTGTTGACAGAAGTCCACATGAGCTAACACTGTGCACATTCTGATGGGGCAGAAGGAGGCCCATCTTACCCACCGTGAGACTGCGAAGCCTCCAGGGCTTCTGGCTTTGGATGGCTGAGGTATTACCCCATGGTACTTCCCCGTGACGATAGAGCAAACGTTTAGACCCCAATTGCAGATGGCTATGCCATACTCCACTGAAATATCTCGACTCCAGCATCATATACTTTGTGATAAACCCGAGGTTTTCTTTTCTGTGCTTGTGTTTCAGTTTAGTTTTTCAATTTATGAAACGTCTCCTGTTCTTGTGCCGGTTTGTGAGGTTGTTTTCCAGCTCTGTGGCTTTTCTTTGTTTGCTGCAGTCATTTTTTTTTCACCCTGCAGTTGGAATGAACCTTGAGGACATTTATCCTACACTCCCACTCCCACACACACACACACTCTCTCTCTCTCTCTCAAACAAATCCCCCTTCACAAGGTTAAGGGAGTATGTTAATACTTTCAGAAAAGATACTTGTATTATTACTCAATCTTTCAAACCAGCCATGAGCTGCAGCACTTGAACACAAGATCATGCAAATCCACTGAGGCTCACAGGTTTCGCCCTGGTCAGGACTTGGATGGGAGACCTCCAAACAGAGTCTGAGTGGCTGTTGGATGGTGCTGAGAGGTGCCACTCTTCCTGTGATCTGTAAGTGCAGTGATGGGGACACTACACTGAATAAACAGACATACAATTAAGGTCCTGGCTCTTTGAGGTCACTAAAGACCCGCAAGAAGAAGAGAAGAAGAAGAAACGCCTTCAATGATCCCTTTAGGGGAATTGCTTCTCTGCATTTGACCCATCCGTGGCAGTGAAATCACAAACACACACTAGGGGCAGCGAACACACACACACACACAACTGGAGCAGGGTGCTGCCAACCACCTCAGCGCCTGGGGAACAGTTTGGGGGTTAGGTGCCTTGCTGAAGGGCACTTTAGCCATGAATGAATTTTCCTTGCCTTTCCTGGGAATTGAAATGGCGACCCTCCGGCCTCAAATTCGCTTCTCTAACCTCAAGACCATGAATGCCCCAATCAGCTCTTGGAACAGAGTCAGGGTGTCACAGTGATGTCAGAAGAAATCAGTTCATGTGGTTACTGATTCCTCTTTACTCTTTATAGCTGCTGTGTTGAGAGGGGATGGGTGTACCATCCTGGTGGTTGAGGTGACTCCCTAATGTCCCAAAGAATATAAAGCACTTTGGGGGGCTATAAAAGAGCTGTAAAAGCAGTGGCGGTTCCTGCCAAATCTCTCAGGGGGGTGGGCAATTGTTGCGATAACTGCTAAGGTGACTTGTTCGCTAGCCATCTTGACAGTTGGCACATTACACTGTAGAAATTAATCAGGAATCTAACTTAACAGTGTCATCTAACGTTGAAGAGTTTTATTTCTTTGGTCACCTCATGTAGAAATACCAGCAGTAACCAATTTACCTTTATGTACATACTGTACAGTGTTTGTGGAGAGCTTTATCCAGGAGTTCTGGAATAATTAGTGCCCTATTCACTGTATACTTCACTACATAGTGGGCAATGTAGGGAATAGAGTATGGGGCCATTTGGAACACACCTCACCTTGTATATGACGAAAGTACATTGGGGCGAGCCCTTCCGGAACCCAATAAAAATGAACTGAAGGCTCTGCAGCTCCACCATTTTGAAAAAGAGGCGGGGCTGTACAGAACACAACCTAACACTGATTGGACTGTGACACTTGGAGGCGGGACAAACCGTCTGGCAGAGCTTGGTTAATACAGAGCCATGGGTTTTTACTGTTTTACTTAGTATAATCACCCTAATGAACCCATCCCCCATCGCCCTAATGAACGAACAGCCCCTGTGTATAACTCCAACTAACGCTCACTTATTCATCCAGCAAGTCTCAAAATTAAGCAGTGTATCCAACTAAATTTTTTTCAGACCAACCACGCTGACACTGATTGGTTCAAACAGCAGGGTTCTAGCAAGGTTTCCATTATTCTGGCCGCACATCCCTCATTTAGGCTGCAGGATTGATTGATGTTTTGCTTGATTGGTCAGAATGTATTTTGATCCGTTTCTCACCAGCAGTAATATATACCACAGCATAACTATTTATACACACACACACACACACACAAAGCGTATCTTCCCAAAGGCAGGAGTGGCTCAGTCACCGGCAAAGGTCATGAACTCCAGCCACACCTTGCTGGCATGGTTTCAGAGTCTATCTCTCTCTGTTTCCCTCTTTCATCTACTGCTCTCTCTCTCTCTCTCTCGCTCTCTCGCACAGGGTACTATTCAAGTGTGATATGACTTCAGGCTTTCAAATACTGGTGTGTGTGTGTGTGTGTGTGTGAGAGAGAGAGAGAGAGAGAGAGAGAGAGAAAGAGGATAAGTGTTTGTCTTCCTCACAGATGGTACCAGTGCCCAGCCTGACTGTTTGTTGTCTAGGGACTCTATAAATACTCACTGCATCTTTCTCTCTCTCTCTCTCTCTCTCTCGCTCTCTCAATTATTTTTCCTGTCTGTGTTTATTTATCTCTCTTGGTGCTTCACTTTCTTTTCCTTCTCATTTCCAATGTCTAAACATCCTCTGATTCTCTTTTCTGTACGTTTTCTTTCACTTTTTTCTTGCTCCTTTTGTTCTCCATACTGCTCCTTTTTCGCTCGATGGAACCGGCTGTGTCTCTTCAGCGATGTGGAGAGGTACGTGGTGAAGATGTTTCTGGGATATTCATTTGTATTTTGCTGAAAAACTGAAGGAACATCTTAGAACTTTATCTCCTCCAGTAAACCCCACTGGTTCTGTTTGCTCAGTGCTCACACAAATGTACGCGGTTGCACGTGTGTGTGTGTTTCGGGCCACTCTCTAAGCCCTGACTATAGCTTTTGTGGATTATAAAATATGTTGAATATTAAGTGATAGTGTCTGTTCTTCTGCAGTTTTCTTTTCTTTTCCCTCTGTCTTCTCCTCTGTCTGTTCCCCCGCTGAACCCTGAGCCAGGCTTAAGTGTTTCTGAAGCAGCCTGCGTACGATCAAATGCCTTCTCTCTGTCTGTCTGTCTCTCTGTGGAACAGCTGTAAACACATCTTCAGACTCTGTGTGCTGTGTCTCATCTCTCTCTTTTGTCTTTGTCTCTTTTCCTCTCCCTCGTTCTTTTTAAATGAACTGCTCTTTAAACCTCAGCTTTCCCTTTCATCTTTCTTAAACCATTTACTTCTCTGTGAATGTTTGGAGTGTTCTCTCTCTCTCTCTCTCTCTCTCTTTCTCTCTCATTCTCCTTCTCTATCTTTCTCTCTCCCTCTCTGTGTCTCTCTTTTCTCTCTCATTCTCCTTCTCTATCTTTCTCTCTCTCTTTCTCTTTCTCTTTCTCTCTCATTCTCCTTCTCTATCTTTCTTTCTCTCTTTTTCTCTTTCTCTCTCATTCTCCTTCTCTAGCTTCCTCTCTCCCTCTCTCTGTCTCTCTTTTCTCTCTCATTCTCCTTCTCTATCTTTCTCTCTCTCTTTCTCTCTCATTCTCCTTCTCTCTCTCTATCTCTCTCTGTCTCTCCCTCAATCTCTCTCTTTCTCTCTCTCTCTCTCTCTCTCTCTCTCTCTCTCTCTCTCTCTGTGTCTGTCTCTGTCTCTCCAGTTCCCCCTTTCTCTTTTCTCATTTCTCTCCCTCCACTTCCTCCTGTCTGTCTCCATACTTATAACTTTCTTCTTCCGCCATCTCTTTCTCTCTCTAACATTTTCTTGCTTGTTATTGTCTCTCTTACTTTTTCTTTCTCTCTCTCTCTCTCTCTCGGCCTGTGAGATCATGTCCTTTATGTGGGGCTCCTGACACTCTTTTCCAGGTTTTGTCTCAGTGCCACGTTTACAGCAGGTTTTGTCTGTAGCTGAGGATTGGAGTTTAAAGGTCCTAGGGGTCATTGGTCTGAGTTTATTCACGGTCTAAAGTACTCAGTGTCAAAGAGGGACACAACGGTTCTTGTAAACTGTGGCATAATAAAAACACTAGGTAGATAAAAACAGTAAGAACCAAGTGTTCTCACTATGTTCTGTGACCCAGGCCCCAAGTTAAAACCTGTAACAGCTGGTCCCTGACACTCAGTAGTATTTCTTTGGTAAGTTTTCTTTTGAGAGAAATTCTTTTGTTTGTGAAGGGTTTGAGGAAGGTGTGTAACTGTGAAGAATCACCCTTCCGTCCATAAATTAATATAAATGTGTGAATTCACAAATGACCAATGGATTACCAGGAAATAGCCAATCAAAATACTGAAGAACCAGCCAATCACGCCTCATCGGTGTGTCGCATCTGGTGTGAAATGGCAGACGTTGCGGAGTAGATCTGGGCCGCTCGCCCACCGTGTGGCTTCTGGTGTGAAATGGGCTTCAGTGGGGTACGCAGTTTTACTCTCGCTGATGACGCAGAATCTTTCTTTGGGGATTTCTTTGGGGGTTTGGTTTAGTGAGAAATTAAAGTAAGTAAATTAAAGTTATATTAAAGGTTCTTAAAAGTCAAAGACTGTCTCTCTCTCTCTCTCCCTCTCTCTCTCTAACTCTCTGCTTGCTGTGAACTACATTCAGTGTGTTGTATTTATTTATTCTTTCCCTTTACCTCACACATTTTAGGGCCCCGAAAGCTCAATAATATCGAAGGCAGACTTGGGTCCCACCCACGACTGAAGCCTGCAGAGAGATGCTTATTCAGGCTAAGTGAAATTAAGGAGAGGAGAGGGGCAGAGAGAAAGAAAGATGGGTCACCAGTTTCTCTGGTTTTCAGCTGTCCAGTCCATTGTGCATGAATGTATGTATATATGGGTGCTGGGTTTGACAAAATGCATTAATGACCCTATTTCAACATTCTATAAATGCGTATGTTTAAGCACATTAGCGCCTGAAAATAGCTCACTTTAGCTGACATTAATTAGATTAAGTGATTATTCAAGCATCCGTAGAATCAGGGCTAGCTGTCGTATGTCAGAGGAATGTCAAAAACCAAGACATTGTGCAGCTTAAACCAAATCAGAACCACGGACAGCTCTCAAGGCCAAATACGCCAGGTGTGTTTCGACATTAGATTCAGCACTGTGTCTTTTACATATGGCTCCACACGCCGCCTGTTTTCTTGGAGAACGTTGTATGGTCAGCTCCTCTCGTCGCAGTTTAAGCATGAATCCAGTTGTGTAGTTCGAAGAGGATAGTGATGATTGGGTTCAGCACCATGGCTAACACAAGCTAAGCTAGTTAACTTCACTTAAAGGGGACACATTATGAGAAAATCACTTTGAGTGCATTAGCACATTAATTTGGGGATCTGGAGCCCACCAACTCACAAACTGTAAAAGAAATCATCCAGTCGGTTTGCCGTGTGCTGCCTACGTCAGAAAACATGGGATAAAACAAGCTGTTCTTATTCTGCGCCACTTCTAATTTCTAAAAGTGCAGAGACTTAAGAACGGCCCTGCCGCTCATATCACAGCGCTGGACCCGCGTTTATGTGAGAGCACAAAGACGAGGTTAAACGCAGCAAAACAGACACAACGAGTGCAGAGAAATAAGAGCACTGAGTAAAAACAGCTAAAATCCAGAGCTTCTGCTCCTCGCTCCTCACTGCTGTGCGCTCGGGGTCGGGGTGAACAGCGAGCGGCTCATTATCATTTAAAGGAACAGGTGCTGAAAGCGGGCGTTCTGAAAAAGCGCTAGTACTGAGAGTCATATGAGATTTTATAACGAGTATTGGTAGAAAAACTGTCCAAATGTACTACTTATTTTTCTAAACGGTGTCAGTTAATCCCCAGCATGAACTGATTTGTTTTAAACAGTACTTTTTCTACATCCACTTGAAAATTGGAGTTTTTCGTCACTAGGTGTTTTGCATCATCACTGAAGGTTTGCGTCCGTTTACATTTACATCCAAAGCAGGTGTTTGCCATTTAGGGGTCTACACTTCTGTTTTTGTGTAACTGTGTGAACCAGAAACTGCTGAGGTCATGGTCAGTGCTGTTTTGCATCAGTGTGATGAGTAACATCAGGGATCTCATTTTACTAACTTCATTCATTCATTCATTCATTTATTCATTCATCCATTATCTGAAACTGCTTATCCAGTTCAGGGTCGCGGTGGGTCCAGAGCCTACCTGGAATCGTTGGGCGCAAGGCGGGAATACACCCTGGAGGGGGCGCCAGTCCTTCACAGGGCAACACACACACTCACCCCTACGTACACATTGGAGTCGCCAATCCACCTACCAACATGTGTTTTTGGACTGTGGGAGGAAACCGGAGCACCCAGAGGAAACCCACGCAGACACAGGGAGAACACACCACACTCCTCACAGACAGTCACCCGAAGGAAACCCACGCAGACACAGGGAGAACACACCACACTCCTCACAGACAGTCACCCGGAGGAAACCCACGCAGACACGGGGAACACACCACACTCCTCACAGACAGTCACCCGAAGGAAACCCACGGGGACACAGAGAGAACACAACACACTCCTCACAGACAGTCACCCGGAGGAAACCCACGCAGACACAGGGAG
>NC_089801.1:3747599-3817981 GCF_029633855.1 Hoplias malabaricus
TTACTGTAGGACTTTACATTTCCCAACATGGTGAACTTGTTTGTTTACAGTATATTACTAACAGTGGCGGATGCTGGTCTTTCAAGGAGGGGAAGCTCAATTCCGCTTAAACGGCCTTGGCCCATGTGAATTGTGTCCGCCTGTGCTCCCACGGATCTTTACACCAAAGGATCGCTGATTCGCTCATTTCGCTGTCAATCAAAAAGGGATTCAGCCTCAGACAGATCATCCAATCATCATGCAGAAGCTGACCGTCCGGGCCAGCCGAGGCCAGCCCACTGCCCCATAGACCCCCAGAGACGCTGAGCGTCCGATGGGCGGGACAAAGCCCAGCATTTATCCAATGACTCGTCTTGTTTCGCTGCTTCACTATTGAACTCTGTGGATGCTCAGCGTCCTCACTGTTTAAAGCACTGTGAAGCTGTGGGAATGATTGAGAGGAAAGCTGCGTCTTTACCAGTGATAAGAAGCTGATTCTGAACAAAAGTTGAGCGCGTTGTAGTGCACATTTATTCAATGACACGTACACACAACAATATATAGTTGATCACTTATTTGTTACATTTTAGGGGAAGCTGAGCTTCCCCTGCAGTCTTAGAGCAATCGCCTCTGATTACTAAGATAAACATGAAATAGCTCTGTAAATGAAATACAGCACTGGAAAGTGCTAGAAAATAAACGTCCTGGGAAACAGGCCTCATACTTTTTTTTTTTTTTCTGCCCAACGCTACCTCTTTCTGCTCCAGTCTGGCAGCATCTTCAATAATGGCGTCTTTTATAGCCTTTATACACACACAGACACACACACACATCCACACTCCAAGCCCTGAAAATGTGTGAAGGAACCGCATCCTCCGCGGCTACTCAGCGGGATTAGTGCTAAACATTAGTAACCTTTCTGATTAAGTAGATTAAATGATTTAGAGATAGTATTACAGGCACGTGTTAAGCCTTGTCTTGTTGCAAATTACCCAATCAATGGAGACTGATAGAGTTGGCCACTAAAAAATCCATCAGGGCTAGTGTGAATCCGCGTGGAGGGAAATCCAATCAAAAAATGGATAGAAGGAGATAAAATGGGATGTAAAAATGGGGTCCAAATGCTGACTGTATACATTTCAAATTGAGCTTAGGTTTTCGTTTGTCTACTGTCTGGTTTCTCACATTTCTTTTTGTCCATATCTACTTCACTTGACTCTCTCTCTCTCTCTCTCTCTCTCTCTCTGTCTGTCTGTCTTTATCTGTTGTCTCTTTTTCTTTCAGTGCCAGCTTTTTGATTCCTGCACTTCTTTGCTTTCTGAGCCTCTGGTGAGATTTTAATGATCAGTCATGTTAAGCTACTCAGGCTATGAGCCTCGCTGTGTGTGTGTGTTTTACTGTAAGTCATTTACAGAGTTTTATGTTACATCACTCGATCCGATGAGTGCTGGATTGCTACAAATAGAAAGGAAAAAAACTACGTTTGGGGGGAAAAAAAATCATACTGTTTTCTGTCCAAATAACTTAATGGACGCCACTAGGCTTTACACCAATTCTTCTCAGTCTCCCTCTCTCCATCCCTCCTTCCCACTCTCTCTTTCGTCATCCTTTCTTCCAACAGCCATATGCGGATGGGCCTTTGGGTCCTACTGTGATGTTTTTCATATTTAATTGTATCATAAGCCTCTTTAGGCCTCTTTAGGAAGATGACAGAGGAGATCTGAACCCTCTTCATCTGTAGCAGCGCTGCTCCGCCGCTTCTGTGGCCACTGCTTCTGTTTCCTACAGATTGCTTTCTTCTTCTGCTTCTTCTGCCCTGGCCACATCTCCAGTGCTTGCTTCAATAACATTTATGCCACTCCTCCCCTGCTTTCAACATTCTTGGGGATGTTTATGAATCAGATAAATTGCTCTAATGGGAACCTTACGGCGGCTGCGTTTCTGCCAGGAAGCTTTTCACAGACGGGCCGAAGAGGGAGAGCTAATTAAAATGCAATAAGGCACGATTTGTTTTGTTGGCAAGGATTTCTGGAGCAATCAGAAGTAAAAACGTGCAGCACTCAAGCAACACACACAAACACACACACACACGCTCTTTGAGCTTTCATTTAGAAGTCTTCGCTAATGCAATTCCTTACAGAATCATCCTGCTTCTCGGTGAGTGATTGGGATTTGATGATATGTGAGGAAACGAGCTCAGTCATTACCTTCTCAGGCCGGGAATCTCAGATGCACACCGACTATAAACAATCCATTACGTTATCAGACTTGTACAGAGCCTGCCGCTTCTACCATTTCGAGCCTTTGTTTTGTTTACACTGAATTAATATCTGCTTATCCAGGATGTTTTTATTGTACTTTCGCACGATATTCTAATTCTGCTCATTAAATGAAATTGTTTCACGGGCCATTTTCAATTATATTTAAACAAAAACACCTCCTTACAATGATGTTAGAGCCTGAATTGTTAATTACTCTTCTCTAGAGACACAGAGACTGATTTTTTTTAAATATTTTTTTTATTTTATTTGTTTGTTTATTTATTTGTGTATTTGTTATCTCCCCCCCCCCCCCCCCAGGCCTATTAGATTAATAACAAATGAAATGCAGTGTTGGTTGAAGCTTGTTTGTGGCATGCATTTTTAAAAAGAATTTTTCACTTGGCTTGAGCTGTAGTGTCTCCTCGTCTGCTTTAAAAAAAATAAAAATAACAGACAGACGACAGACGAGTGAAGTTTGATAAAGGAGGGAAGCAGCCGGGTCCAAAGAGTGTTTGTTTCTCATTAATTGGTGTTTGCTTTCACTGAGCTCAAGCTGCCTCCTTGTCTGTGTGTGTTTGTGTGTGTGATGGGACCAAACTTTGCTGAACATTTTGTAGTTGTGGTGAAATGTAACTGCTCCACAAAATGAGAAAAGTTCTCCATCAAAACAAGAATTGGGAATCAGAGCAGTGTAGGACACAGCTCCAGTGTTCTAAGATCTCCTCTGACAGCTGTCTGTGAGGAGTGTGGTGTGTTCTCCCTGTGTCTGCGTGGTTTTCCTCCGGGTGACTGTCTGTTAGGAGTGTGGTGTGTTTTCTCTTGTCTGTGTGTGTTTCCTCCGTGTGCTCCTGACATATTCCAAAATAAAGAGAGAGAGAGAGAGATTGGTGAGTGTGTGAAAGTGTCCACAGGTGATGCAGTGTTTGTGTTGAGCTGAAAATATACATCTTGGACGTCATCTTTATCTTGATCCAACACAAACGTGAACTCGCCGGGGGTAAACGGGGTCGGCGTGCTTGCAGGAGGATTGCTAGCAAAAACAAATGAGGGCCATGTCCCATCAGTCAATCACCTTTCAGCCTGTGCGGTTGGTTAATTTCTCCTCCGGATGTCAGACTAATGATTTCCTGTCTAACTAATGCTAAAGAACAGGTGAAGACACAGTCAGTAGGACAGGTCTGTTCAGATTTTACTGTGGTCTGCCCAACGTTTCCCGCAGTCAGCTCTCAGCAGCGGGTGACAGGCTAAAGTAATAAAGCTGAAATGGCAGCAAATTGGTTCAGGTGAAATATTTTCTACATGCACAGCGATTTTTACATTTTTTTCTAAGCTAGAAACTCATGCTACGACTGCTAGGGGCAAGGAAGAGGCTCCTAAGAGGCTGAGGCAGGAGCTTATGACCAGGAGGGCTGAGCAAAAGTACATTTTTGGACAGTTTTTACTGCTCAATTAGACCTGACAGAAGGCTCCCGTGTCAGACTCTGACTGGTTAAAGATATGTTGCAGTATAAAACCCTATGTTAATTGTAGAGTTTCAAACCTTTAATGCAGAGGTGTTCAAACTTTTTCCTACAGTGCCCCAGATTTTTTTTATTTGGAAAACTGGGGCAAACTACCATAGCATCTAAAATATAAAACATTCAAGTCAAATAATGGCTTTGTCCAGGAGATATTATCAAATGACAACCAATTAAATTAAAAGTAGCACATGATAATAAGAAGGGCGGAACGGTGGCGTGTAGTGTCGCAGTCACACAGCTCCAGGGGCCTGGAGGTTGTGGGTTCGATTCCCGCTCCGGGTGACTGTCTGTGACGAGTGTGGTGTGTTCTCCCTGTGTCTGTGTGGGTTTCCTCCGGGTGACTGTCTGTGAGGAATGTGGTGTGTTCTCTGTGTCTGTGTGGGTTTCCTCCGGGTGACTGTCTGTGACGAGTGTGGTGTGTTCTCCCTGTGTCTGCGTGGGTTTCCTCCGGGTGACTGTCTGTGAGGAGTGTGGTGTGTTCTCCCTGTGTCTGCATGGGTTTCCTCCGGGTGACTGTCTGTGAGGAGTGTGGTGTGTTCTCCCTGTGTCTGTTTCCTCCGGGTGCTCCGGTTTCCTCCCACAGTCCAAAACACACGTTGGTAGGTGGATTGCTGACTCAAAAAAGTGTCAGAGTGTGTGAGTGTGTGTTGCCCTGTGAAGGATGTATTCCCGGGGTGTATTTCCGCCTTGTGCCCAATGATTCCAGGTAGGCTCTGGACCCACCGCGACCCTGAACTGGATAAGTGGTTACAGATAATGAATGAATGAAAACATGATAATAAGAGCTCTTCTTCTTGTTTTGCTCATATAACCAACAGACACGCTCCTGCCTTGGGAGCATCTGCTCATCCAGGGGTCCATCAGCTCATATGTTTCTCAGCACTAACCCTGACATTTTATTATAAAAATAAACAAACCAAACTATTGCTAAATTAGTGAAAAGTGTCGCAATGTCAGTGTATGAAAAAAATGTAAGATGCTTATATCATATGCTTATTATATATACTTATTAAACATACTTTATAATATTTAGAACTGCCCCACATTTTAAATACCTCTGCATTAATGTGTTTTTAAAATAATTAATGTAAAAACAGACTCTAACATGCAGCGACTGTCTTTTTAAACAATGTCAAGGTGGAATTACTGTATGTTTGTCCAAGTTATTTGTTCTTCTTTTTCCTGGCTTCTTTTTGAAGACAGAACTGTAACACACACAGCATCCACAGCATATGCCAGAGTGATGTTGCAGTTGTTGTTCCAATTTCGGCTGCTCCCGTAAGGAGTCCTCTCAGCGGAGTAAGGAATCCAGCACACGTTAACTGCGGGATGCCTTTCCAGATGCAACCCTCCCATTCCACGAGGAGCACCCTGACCAGTGCAACCCCCTGCCCCCGCAGCTGGGAGACAGACACAGGGAGATCACACTGATCCCAGGAATCCCCAGGCCCTGTGCAGCAGTAATATCACCATCACGCCATTGTGCCCAAAGCACATGCAAATATGTGCATACAATATTTAAAGTTACTTATAAACAGATGTGGCTCTGAACCACAGTCTCAATGAAATTTTAAAGGCGGATGCAGGGACTACCTTGGGTTTATTATTTATGGTGTTGCAAGAGCACATGGCAATAAAACTTAGGGGCAGGAGGACTTCCCTAATCTGCACTTATATATGGAGCGGAGAACTGTTTATTGATAAAATATTGCAAATTTATGGCAAAGGTTTAGTGTTAGAAAAGCAGACATGGAACCAGAAGGTCACTGGTTTGATCCTCTCCAACAACAGGACAGCTCTCTCTCTCTCGCTCTCTCTCTGTGTAAATGCACAGGCACAATTACATTGTACAATGAAAATAACAGTAAGTTCCCATCCACACCATTGCTAGAATATGTTTGGACCCTGACTGTGTTAAGATTTGATGCTGTTTTCGGATGCTGTTCACACACATTGATTGACCGACTTGACATACTGAAGTTTGAGCTTATATTATCCATCCATCCATTATCTGTAACCCTTATTCAATTCAGGGTCGCGGTGGGTCCAGAGCCTACCTGGAATCATTGGGCGCAAGGCAGAAATACACCCTGGAGGGGGCGCCAGTCCTTCACAGGGCAACACACACACACACACACACACACACACACTCACACCTACGGTCACTTTTGTGTCACCAATCAACCTACCAACGTGTGTTTTTATTTAATTTTTTTTTGGACTGTGGGAGGAAACCGGAGCAACCGGAGGAAGCCCACGCAGACACAGGGAGAACACACCACACTCCTCACAGACAGTCACCCGGAGGAAACCCACGCAGACACAGGGAGAACACACCACACTCCTCACAGACAGTCACCCGGAGGAAACCCACGCAGACACGGGGAGAACACACCACACTCCTCACAGACAGTCACCCGGAGGAAACCCACGCAGACACAGAGAGAACACACCACACTCCTCACAGACAGTCACCCGGAGGAAACCCACGCAGAGAGAACACACCACACTCCTCACAAACAGTCACCCGGAGGAAACCCACGCAGACACAGAGAGAACACACCACACTCCTCACAAACAGTCACCCGGAGGAAACCCACGCAGAGAGAACACACCACACTCCTCACAAACAGTCACCCGGAGGAAACCCACGCAGACACAGGGAGAACACACCACACTCGTCACAGACAGTCACGCGGAGCTGGAATCGAACCCACAACCTCCAGGTCCCTGGAGCTGTGTGACTGCGACACTAACTGCTGCGCCACCGTGCCGCCCAGCCTATATTATTTAAACGCTAATTTCTGAATAAATGCGTTTGTTACATGATCATTTGATGACTGTCTTTGTCACAGTTCTAAGATAAAGGATACTCTCAGAATCTCAGAAACCCATGGCACTCCATACTTTGTGTGTGAAGCTGCTCTCTGAGCATGAATGGCTCTGCAAAAAAAACAGTGCTTCAGTAAAGAAAAGGCATTAACATTCATGTTAACAAATTGTGTGGCAGCAGGTTGTTTGTGAGATGCTAATGAGTGCTAGGTTGGTTCAGTGAGTGCGACGGCAAGGACTATCAGCATAAAGATAACACATGACTTTAGCTCAACGTTCACATGCAAAACATTAAAGCTTTGGAGCCCCTGCTTGGCTTTAGAGCAGTAAACACACTGGGGTAGTGAGTAGTGTGCAGCTCCATATGGCTCCTATCTCTGTGAAGCAGAATTTGGATTAGGAATGGGCTTATATAGGACGATCAGCGAGGGCAGCCTGGTCTTGCTGCCACACCGCTTCAGGTTCTTGGGGTCCAGGGTAGGATCCTCTCCTTGGGTCACTGTCTGCGAAGAGTGTGATGTTTTCTCTCCGTAGTGTGTGGGTTGTTTGTGACATTGTCCACAGGTGTGAATGTGTGTGTGTGACTGGGTGAGTGTATGATATCCTGTGATGAAATGGTGAATCTGTTCTAGCATTAAATTTATTAGCATTAGCATAGCATTAGCATTAGCGTGTCAATTTGAAATAATACTTTATCCCATGTAACCGCTACCAAACAGACGATCGCTATGAGAAAGCACCACTGGGCTTTTGACTCAGCCCCATCATGACTTTCCTTTTGCATGTAAGACAGTAAGACAGCAGATGTCACGGCGTGGAAGGTGCAGCGGAATTTGTCAAACCAATGACAGATTCATCTCTCTGCAGTATGCAAGCAGTATCTTCTCATGGCGGTTTTGTATGACATGCAGTGACAGCCTGTCCTGCTAAAATACAAATGTCATGGGCCTATATGAATTTGTGGACTGCCAGCACATGCAATTTGGAGCAAAAAAAAAAAAAAAGTTAAGCATGTGCATTACTTTCTATAACATATCTATAACAATCCAAACCAAATTCAAATCCTAGTGAGCAGCTTTATCAGTCCGTGTTTAGGGCACAGGGAGGGAGACACCAGGAACACTCTCAGCCATTACAATAATAATAATAATAATAAGACACCTTATGGTGTATATTTAAATCATTACTATTTGACAGCTTACTGTTAGGCTGTGTACATAAAAATATAAAACGCTGTCTCTCTAGAGAACTCACTAGTTTTTGGGACAGTCCCAAAGAGTAGCTAGTAATTATGATGTTATAATTAAAGTTTTTTTATTTTGATTAGTGTAATTTTTCTGGCTTTTCCTTGTTTTCTTGCATAATTTTGGGGAAAATTGCTTTGGAAAATCAAAACAGATATTGTACTTTATGTATTTTAAAGTAGATGTGTGTCCTTCCACTGGTTTTGTGCATTTAGGAATTTTTGGCATTGTGATACCGAACTAGCTCTCAGCAAAAACACCCACCATCAGATTTACAGTATTGTTCAGACCATTTTGAAGTGTCCATTTATCATTTCCTGCAGGGTGTGTCAACAAAATGGGCAGTTCTTCTTAAAATTCTGCCTTGTAAACATCTAAAACTGAGACATCACTCTGTCTCTTATTTCTCTATTTTCTAGCTTCTTTTTTATCTGTCTCTTTGGCTCTTACGAGGAATAAGATGCACTTTATTCATTGTCTGTAAGCGTTTATTCAGTTCAGGGCGGTGGTGGGTCCGGAGCCTACCCAGAATCATTGGGAGTAAGGCAGGAACACACCCTTGAGGGGGCGCCAGTCCTTCACAGGGTGACACACACTCACACACTCACACCTACCAACACTTTTGAGTCTCCAATTCAACTAACAACCTGTGTTTTTGGAGCGTGGGAGGAAACCGGAGCACCCGGAGGAAACCCACGCAGACACAGAGAGAACACATCACGCTCCTCACAGACAGTCACCCGGAGGAAACCCACGCAGACACAGAGAGAACACATCACACTCCTCACAGACAGTCACCCGGAGGAAACCCACGCAGACACAGAGAGAACACACCACGCTGCTCCCAGACAGTCACCCGGAGGAAACCCACGCAGACACAGAGATAACACACCACACTCCTCACAGACAGTCACCTGGAGGAAACCCACGCAGACACAGGGAGAACACACCACACTCCTCACAGACAGTCATCCGGAGGAAACCCACGCAGACACAGAGAGAACACACCACACTCCTCAAAGACAGTCACCCGGAGGAAACCCACGCAGACACAGGGAGAACACACCACACTCCTCACAGACAGTCACCCGGAGGAAACCCACGCAGACACAGAGAGAACACACCACACTCCTCACAGACAGTCACCCGGAGGAAACCCACGCAGACACAGAGATAACACACCACACTCCTCACAGACAGTCACCTGGAGGAAACCCACGCAGACACAGGGAGAACACACCACACTCCTCACAGACAGTCATCCGGAGGAAACCCACGCAGACACAGAGAGAACACACCACACTCCTCAAAGACAGTCACCCGGAGGAAACCCACGCAGACACAGGGAGAACACACCACACTCCTCACAGACAGTCACCCGGAGGAAACCCACGCAGACACAGAGAGAACACACCACACTCCTCACAGACAGTCACCCGGAGGAAACCCACGCAGACACAGAGAGAACACACCACACTCCTCACAGACAGTCACCCGAAGCAGGACTCAAACCCACAACCTCCAGGACCCTGGAGCTGTGTGTCAATGACAGAAGTGCGCCGAAAGATGCCCTTTTAAATTTTTAGAAATAAGAATGAATGAAAAATAATGAGTGGACAGTGTTTCAAAAATCCAGCAGCACTGTGTTTGATTCATTCAGTTTTAAACTGCATTGTTACATTGAAAAAGGAGTAACTTTTGCACTGAGCAAAATGTAATTGTTTTTTAACCAGAAATATTTATTGTTTTTGTCCATTTAGTTTTCGTGAATTTAAAGGAATGTTTACAGGACTCTTGTCCTCTCACACTGTCTCTGCCAAGTTCTGCCTCATCTTCCATTTAAATATTTAGTGCCGCCCCAAAAGAGGGGGGTCTTGAGATTATCTTTTTTAGCGCACAAAATGACGTACCTTGAGATTATGAAGTCATCGCGTTAACGCTCCCTGAAGACTCCTAAGACGTGTGGATATGAGTTTTTTTTTATTGAGGTATTTAAGAAGCATCACAACTGAAACACCCATCCCCAGTTCACTCTGTTAATAGGTGAGGTTTAATCTTCCTTTACTTTGTTAGCGATATTAGGCTTGTAGCTCCAGATACTGTGGCATGGGGGTGGGTGGCTGAAACTTAAATAATTAGTCGAACTGTCTCTTCGACTCGGGTGTGATTTGTGTTTTTAAGTCCTTTGCTTTCAGAGAGGGAACGAGGGAGAGCAGGAGAAGGAAGGGAAATTACATTTTAAAGGATTACCGCTCTGAGCTTTGTCTCTGTCTTTGTACATAATGTTCCTCACTCTTTTCCCTTAGTCCATGGGGAGCTTGTGTTGGACCTAATTGCTTTCTGATAAGGTTCTAATTAAAGGTACAATGTGTGGGAGCGGTCGTGTTCTTCACCTGAGTGCTGGTTCAGTTCAGTGAGTGTGACAGTAAAGCCTATCAGCATCAAGATACCACATGACTTCAGCTTGTTAATGGCACTAGCGCTAGCTCTGAGAGGCAAATGCTATTGTACTACATGATACACATGGGCATTTAGTCTCTGCGTTTGTCACATTTAGCTCCTGGGATTGATCTCTTGCTCCCCGCATTAGCCACACTTTGATTTGTTTAGTTAATTTTAACTTAAAGGTAGCCGTCTTTTGCAGTTTGCATAATTGACGTGGGACTGCTGGGCTCCAAGCAGGACTCCATTTAACTCCTGCCTGACCAAACCATACCCTTTAAGTGTTCCAATGTCGTAAAGACATTAAAAAAAAAAAAGTCTGGATTCACCCAGCTAAGAATCTCACTCTTTATTCAGTCAGATATTCTACTTAAAATGGTCAACTCTCTAATATTTAACATCATTAAACTGAAATTGTGCGGCACGGTGGCGCAGCAGGTAGGTGTCGCAGTCACACAGCTCCAGGGGCCTGGAGGTTGTGGGTTTGATTCCCGCTCCGGGTGACTGTCTGTGAGGAGTGTGGTGTGTTCTCTCTGTGTCTGCGTGGGTTTCCTCCGGGTGACTGTCTGTGAGGAGTGTGGTGTGTTCTCTCTGTGTCTGCGTGGGTTTCCTCCGGGTGACTGTCTGTGAGGAGTGTGGTGTGTTCTCTCTGTGTCTGTTTGGGTTTCCTCCGGGTGACTGTCTGTGAGGAGTGTGGTGTGTTCTCCTTGTGTCTGTGTGGGTTTCCTCCGGGTGACTGTCTGTGAGGAGTGTGGTGTGTTCTCCCTGTGTCTGCGTGGGTTTCCTCCAGGTGACTGTCTGTGAGGAGTGTGGTGTGTTCTCTCTGTGTCTGCGTGGGTTTCCTCCGGGTGACTGTCTGTGAGGAGTGTGGTGTGTTCTCTCTGTGTCTGCGTGGGTTTCCTCCGGGTGACTGTCTGTGAGGAGTGTGGTGTGTTCTCTCTGTGTCTGCGTGGGTTTCCTCCGGGTGACTGTCTGTGAGGAGTGTGGTGTGTTCTCTCTGTGTCTGTTTGGGTTTCCTCCGGGTGACTGTCTGTGAGGAGTGTGGTGTGTTCTCCTTGTGTCTGTGTGGGTTTCCTCCGGGTGACTGTCTGTGAGGAGTGTGGTGTGTTCTCCCTGTGTCTGCGTGGGTTTCCTCCAGGTGACTGTCTGTGAGGAGTGTGGTGTTTTCTCCCTGTGTCTGTGTGGGTTTCCTCCAGGTGACTGTCTGTGAGGAGTGTGGTGTGTTCTCCCTGTGTCTGCGTGGGTTTCCTCCAGGTGACTGTCTGTGAGGAGTGTGGTGTGTTCTCCCTGTGTCTGTTTGGGTTTCCTCCGGGTGACTGTCTGTGAGGAGTGTGGTGTGTTCTCCTTGTGTCTGCGTGGGTTTCCTCCGGGTGCTCCGGTTTCCTCCCACAGTCCAAAAACACACATTGGTAGGTGGATTGGCGACTCAAAAGTGTCCGTAGGTGTGAGTGAATGTGTGAGTGTGTGTGTTGCCCTGTGAAGGACTGGCGCCCCCTCCAGGGTGTGTTCCCGCCTTGTGCCCAATGATTCCAGGTAGGCTCTGGACCCACCGCGACCCTGAATTGGATAAGGGTTACAGATAATGAATGAATGAATGAATGAAACTGAAAGTGTAATGATGAGAGAGTTGTGTATTTAGTACATAATAGATCTCCCATGCCGGAGATCCAGAGAAATCTTTGTGTTTATTAAAGCTTTGTGTTAGTGCTGTTAGTGATGCGACTTTGCTCTAAGCTCTGCTCTGAGTTGGATTAAAACCGTTGCAGTATTTAAGGTGGAATGGAAAGGTCAAAGGAGCCAGCTTCAGCCCCATGCACACTGTCTCTTTGATTTGATTTTCCTCTTCTCTGAAATGGAGAAGTGGTCATACGGTGAAGTCACAGAGAGATGCGTGGTTTTTACTGGCTGCTCTCAGCATAGGCCCAGCGTGGTTGTGCCCCACAGCTCGATATTGGAAGGGTTTTTCACATGTGCTGTAAAACAAAGGAATTGGCCCCATGCTCACAAGATTGCTAGAAGACGTGTGTGTGTGTGTGTGTGTATAAATATATCACGCACTGCCCCTAGCATCATCTACTGTGGCCAGGCCCCGCCAGGATCCTGCACTGTTGAAATGCCCCAGTGTTACAGTGGTGCCATTTCTAACAAAGGGAATTCAGTCAAATTAAATATTAAAGGTGATATATTTTGCCAATATTTTGTCTTGTGTTGTATAAACTTGATAAATAAACTATTCTGTTTCAGATTGAAAAGGTACTGGCAAATATATTTATGGCATTTTAAACCAGTAAACATCCAACAGGATCAAAACACAGGTTGAAAGAAAAAAAAAGGCAATATATAATGTATAATATTGAACCTATCCAGACATGTTTTTGACTCTCCATGGACCTGGGTTGTCCTTATCCTCCCCTCTTGGTCAGTTTATGTTTGCCATGTTGTGTACTGTTGCCTGCAGAAGCAGACACTCTCAGTGCATGTGTGTGTGTGTGTGTGTGTGTGTGTAGCAGCAGCTTAGCCTCCCATGGTGTTAGACCTATCTTGTTGAATCTTGTGCCACAGTGGGGTATGATTAAGCAGACATGTGACCCGTGGGGTCAAAGTGAATGTAGGGGTCAGATTAAGGATGAGGAGGACTTCTCTCTGCTGAACCTTCCTCTGACCTCAACAAAGACCCTCAGCAGCCAGTGTGTGGCTTTGTTTTATTCATAAATAGAAAAATATACAGCATACCTTCCAACACTGGACAGAACAAAGGGTGACACTTTTCAAACTTGAATATGTTACAATATCACTGTAGTATATGTTTGTGTAGATTGTACTAACATTACTGATCATTAGGTTAGTGCCCTTAATGTTAAAGGACGGCAAAGATTGGACCTATTTTCAGGACTGCGTTTATATTCATTCATTATCTGTAACCCTTATCCAGTTCAGGGTCACAGTTGGTCCAGAGCCTACCTGGATTCATTGGGCGCAAGGCGGGAATACACCCTGGAGGGGGTGTCAGTCCTTCACAGGGCGACACACACACTCACACATTCACTCACACACTCACACCAACGGACACTTTTGAGTCGCCAATCCACCTACCAACGTGTGATTTTGGACCGTGGGAGGAAACCGGAGCACCCGGAGGAAACCCACACAGACACAGAGAGAACACACCACACTCCTCATAGACAGTCACCCGGAGGAAACCCACGCAGACACAGGGAGAACACACCACACTCCTCACAGACAGTCACCCGGAGGAAACCCACGCAGACACAGGGAGAACACACCACACTCCTCACAGACACTCACCCGGAGGAAACCCACGCAGACACAGGGAGAACACACCACACTCCTCACAGACAGTCACCCGGAGGAAACCCACGCAGACACAGGGAGAACACACCACACTCCTCACAGACACTCACCCGGAGGAAACCCACGCAGACACAGGGAGAACACACCACACTCCTCACAGACAGTCACCCGGAGGAAACCCACGCAGACACAGGGAGAACACACCACACTCCTCACAGACAGTCACCCGGAGCTGGACTCGAACCCACAACCTCCAGGTCCCTGCAGCTATGACAGAGACTCTACCTGTTGCACCACTTCAAAACTTACAACTGTTTATAGTTAATCTCCAAGAAACATCTTTAATATGAGCATTCTGTGCTAATTTTATTGCCAAATTATTATTTTTTATTTACTAACTTTAACATTTATACGTACCAATTGTAACATATTAACATAGATGCTGCAGTATAATAACTTTACCGGAGAAGCAGAAACCTCTTTACATTTCAGAGGAACTCTCATATTTCAACACAATGTTAAAGCCAGATGCTGTGAATTTATATACATATGCAAAATTATGTGTGATATTATTTAGCACTCAAACAATGCCACATACAGTGCAGAAACACACCTCGGACAAGGTGTTTCCTCATTTTTGTAGAAGATATATTAAAAAAAAAAACATGTCAGGCATTCACACACGACTATTGCTGTCAAGATACACCACGCAGTACATTAAATGCATTAGTATATAGTTCATTAAAACATCCACACACTTCACCTGCTTGGTCCGGATGCTCAGAGCTCACTGATAAAAAAAAAAAAGCTCTGGTGATTGGTTATTGGTGTTGTTTCCATATCTGCAGTAGTTTTTTTGGCACCTGTGCAGAGGCCAGTGTTGTAAAAGAGCTGCATCCTGAAAAAACAGTTGTGTTTTGTTTACGTTTAAAGGCTAAGCACCACTTAATGGACCTCCATGAATATTCCACATTATTGTAGTTACTGACAGATATAAGTATGAATTAAAATGAAAATAGCAGCTTAATTTGCTTTAAAACTGACAATTTTATTAAACTGACGGAAAAACCCGAGCTCGCTGCGGAAATTCTCGAACGCGACCGTGACGTCACTGGTGGACAACAGCTGAACAACGCCGCGGTAAAACACCGTTATGACTGACTGTTATGACAGTATCTAGCTAAATAACCAACATTATTCATGACAATAGCCTAGCAATAAGATAAACTCAAATGTAGAGGTACCGTTATTCTTGTAAATGTGATCGAAGTCGAACTCGAATTCATCCGACACTATAAACCTCCGTAATGCAGCTACGTAGCCGAGTATAATCTGAGACACCGAGTTTAGCGAGTCAAGCTAACGTTAACTAACACCAACTAAAACAGGCGAAGTGAGTGTCCTTACCCTGTTTACCTCCATGTTACAGAGGCTCTTGAACACCTTTCGTTGGTGTCCTTACATGCCCATATTGTTGGAAAAGCGCCAGTGAAATGAGCTACAGATAACGGAGTGAGCGGACGGTCCTTTTCCGTTTAAAGTGGACAAATTTAGTCCATTTTCTGGATATTTTGGGATCTTTGGGCCATTTGTTCACAGATGTCCCACTGTACATTGAATGATTGCAGCCAAAAACAACACACCTTTTCCTCATTGTGCATTAAATTAAGTGCAGCTTCTAGAGTTGTTATCCACCATCTACATCACAGGCAAGACGCCTATTAGAGTTGGGGGGGGGGGGGGACCAACGGTCTTTTAAACCTTATTCCTTCAATTAGTAAGAAATAACATGTTTTCTGATTTCTATCAATAAACACAAGTTAGGAACTCAAACTCCACTGTATTTATTTGTGTGACACTTTCATAGAGCTGCTGCTTAGACTTTAAACTACACAAATTAAGATTATGGAAATTAAATTAATGAATTTCTCTAATTTATTGATTGTTCTCGTATTTAAGAATAAAAATTATTATTTTTTTCTGCATTATTTATGGGAATATGCTTATTGTGGCTGGAATGCTGATATTCTGATGACTCACATTAGGCAACTGTTTATTTTTAACAGAGGAGATGTGAAGTCCTGGGGTGGTGTGATACAGTCATGGAGCAGGTCAAGAGCTTACTCGCAATTTAATGAATATTTATTCATTATTAAAAAAAAACTATTAAAAGATATTCACGTTTGCTCACTGCTCACAGCATGCAGAAAGGACACACTGTGATTGGTTACAGGGTCAGCTGGCTTCCTTTGGCTCCTGATTTCAACGTTCTGTGGAATCCATTACAAAGGCCACTATTGCTAATACATTAAGAAGGAATGGTGCAGCTCTAGAAAAGACAAAGATCAGTTAAGACCGAGGATGAGATTCTGAGATCAAACTTAAAATAAAGAAAGACAAGATTAAAATAAAAGAGGAAAAATGGTAATAGTAAATGATTGAAATATTATACTGTTAAGAAAAAATGTTGCAGTGTAATGGTGGGGCCCAGTGGAAGACGATGATTCAGATGGAAAACAGATACAAGTAACTTTTTTTTTTTGGATAATTATTAACCTTCAGACTTTTGCGAACATTGTGGCACCAAGCTCAAAAGAATTGGACAAAAATCCTCGGACTAGTTCGTAAAAAAGTAGGTTCTGCAAATTATGCTAATTAGCGCGTAATTAAGGTGGGGCGAACTAAATTTTAACTAATTCGTTTTTGGTTTGTCAGGAAATCCCAAGGAATCAGGAAAAAAATAAATTTCGTTTCTACGCCTCACGGTTTGGGATATATGGACCTAAACGCGTTTCGCTTTGCTACAGCGCCACCGTTAGGCCAATCAGTGTAATTTTTGGTGTCCTCCGAGATGCACACAAACTACATCTACCCTCCAAGTGGGGAGTCTGTACGACCTACGGTCTCTTCCGCACAATGACTTTTACAGAAGAAAAAGAATAATAAGAAAATCGGTAACAAAAACAAAAAAGGGTTCTACGCACTGAGTGCTGAAACCATAAAAAGCTTGCGTAAGTCATTTAGTTTTTTTCCTCAGGTTGGATGGATAATGGTTTTGATTTGTTTAGGGAGACGGGAAGTATGTGAGCATGATGGAAAATCCACATTATCGTCACTTAAACCTGAGGAGAACTACATAAAAAAAAACTCTTCAAATTGACAATTACATAGTTATCTCTCCTGTAATACACTAAATTCTTAAACTACTTTTACACGTGGAAGTGAGTCTGCTCAGATGAGCACTGCAGATAGTTTTCATCTTTAAACTGTAGGTATTTAAATCCCTCACTCGGTGCGAAGAGCAGACTGATGGAGGATAATGTCTGCGTCCTCCTCACATCACATTCACTCTCCCTAGAGGAGATGCTAGCTAAAGTTATCAGCTGTTTTCCTCCACCGCAGCTGCAGTGCAAAGCTTTATTTTGCTTTCCTATTGAAGCCCTCCAGCAAGCTCTTTCAGTAGCTTAACTAAGACCCTGCACCCAGCAGAGATTATCTGCATTGCTCCGTTTTCGTCTCACATTCGGATCAGGGATGGAGGGATGTGGGAATGATGAAAGAGAAATATTTGTCTTCTCTCAGTCTCTGGGAAATATTAGCATTGCGTGCGCTAGCTTCGAGATCATATTAAGGTAATAAACATGAATATTTTGTTAACTTTGTGTGTGAGTTGTTTTTTTTTCCCCTCCATTTGTCATTTATTGAACAGGGTCAGGTTATGCAATATTCATAAACTTAGCTCATAAAGAGAGTCAAACTGAGCAGAATGCTAATACAGACTGCCGTGCTAGTGTCGTTTCAGAAGGAAAAAGGCGGACTTTGCTGCACTAAAGGTTTTATAAGGGGTATCTGGCAGCTTGTTTGGTTTTCACAACGCTGCCGGCTGTTTTCAAGCTTATACTTCTCCAAACCAAGAACTGAATAACTTGACTTGAACCCTTTGCCCTTGATAGGACCACACATTGCCCATGCAAAGCCTTTCTCCTTTAGGCTATAAATGCGCCGTGCCAAAAAATAAAGAAGCTGCCTTTTTGTGTTTGCTTCATTGCGCTGTATTGCAGTACAACTGAAGTGAACTATGGGTGTACAATATGGACAAAATACTAGAATTGGGGTTTGCAAAACTAGATATACATGTTGGGGGTAGCAGCAGGTAGGTGTCGCAGTCACACAGCTCCAGGGATCTGGAGGTTGTGGGTTCAATTCCCGCTCCGGGTGACTGTCTGTGAGGAGTTGGTGTGTTCTCCCTGTGTCTGTGTGGGTTTCCTCCGGGTGACTGTCTGTGAGGCGTGTGGTGTGTTCTCTCTGTGTCTGCGTGGGTTTCCTCCGGGTGACTGTCTGTGAGGAGTGTGGTGTGTTCTCCCTGTGTCTGCGTGGGTGTCCTCCGGGTGACTGTCTGTGAGGAGTGTGGTGTGTTCTCTCTGTGTCTGCGTGGGTTTCCTCCGGGTGACTGTCTGTGAGGAGTGTGGTGTGTTCTCCCTGTGTCTGCGTGGGTTTCCTCCGGGTGACTGTCTGTGAGGAGTGTGGTGTGTTCTCCCTGTGTCTGCGTGGGTTTCCTCCGGGTGCTCCGGTTTCCTCCCACAGTCCAAAAACACACGTTGGTAGGTGGATTGATGACTCAAAAGTGACCCTAGGTGTGAACGTGTGAGTGTGTGTGTTGCCCTGTGAATTACTGGCGCCCCCTCCAGGGTGTGTTCCTGCCTTGCGCCCAATGATTCCAGGTAGGCTCTGGACCCACCGTGACCCTGAATTGGATAAGGGGTTACAGATAATGGATGGATGGATGGATATACATTTTGTTTAATTATGTAAATACCTTGATTCATCAAAACAACTTTTGTCTGGTGATTGGTTAGAATACACATACTGCCAAAAACAACACTGCGATTGGCTAGAAAGCATATCTGCATATAAATATCTGTTTTTAAAATATTATATTTGCATATAAATATTATTTAGTTGCAAAGACCATGATTCATTAATAATATATAGTGCAGCCCTATTGTGAACAGCAGAATTGTTCATGCTGTGCATGTCCAGTAAGCTCCAGCCAAAAGTGCTGACCTGCTATCATTCATAATCATATCTAAAATGAATATCATAAATGTCTACGAGAAAGCACTGACTGGATCAGCTCATTACTCTCAGAAACTAGATGTAGGCCTTGTAAATGTAGCGAAAGGCTCAGTGTTATAGTTATTAGAGCATGCATAAAAGGGACATATTTTAAATAAATATATAAAATACTTTTTTTTCAGTCTGGAGCCCACCAACCATCACACTGTAAAACCACCAGTCAGTCTGAAAACATGGGAATACACCGAGATGCTGTGATTTTGTGTTGCTTCTGTCAAGTGCAAAGAGTTTAGAATGGCCCCACCCCCTCGTCTGAGTCTGTCCAATCACGGCGCTGGACCCGCGGATATGTGAGAGCGCAAAGGTGAGGTTAAACTGAGCAAAACAGACAGAGAAGAAAGAAAACTGAGCGAAAACAGCTAAAAGCCAGCGCTTCTGCTCCTCGCTCCTCACTGCTGTGCGCTCGGGGTCTGGGTGAACAGCGAGCGGCTCGTTATCATTTAAAGGAACAGGTGCGTTCTGAACAGGGCTGTTTACACAGGGGGAGCACACTGCTGTGGGGCTCGTGGGGTTTGGACCAAAGCAGGTCACAGACGCTTCGCTAAGAAACAGGACTGTGTTCCACTGTGAAAAACGGGGATAATATGTCCCCTTTAGGACCACAGTAATAATCATATCTCTAACACATGAATAGAATTGGGTTGTTGCTTTTATAAATGCAACAGCATACATCAGTGTGAATCCACAAATAGCATTGACAGGTCAGCACACCCTTTCAACCTCAAATCAACAAAACTGTGGGATTAGGATGGCCCCTGTGTGTCTGTGAATACGCTTCCTCCACTTTTTGTTATGGAAAGTCTCCCATGATCTGAGACCCAGCTAAATGACAGATGTCCAGTAGATGGTTTATGACGAGTGCGATGCGAATAAAAGCAAAAGCTATGGCAGAACTCAGCTCTGATAAAGCCAGTCTGAATGGTGTGATGTTTTATTCATGAAATCATTTTAGCGTTTGATTGTGAAATGTGACAGTCCTTTTGTTGTTAACAATCCAATTTTTTTGTTGTTCAAGAGTAGGTTTTTGACATTTAATGTGCACTATTTGTAAACAAACGCACATTTAAAAACATGAAAAGGATAGCGTTCTCATCGTCAGCAGTTTGAAAAGAGCAAACTGCCTCTGCTACATATTCTGCCATATGGGATCAGCTCCGTGCTGTGTGTTCAGCGGTTTTGGGGCGTTTTGATTGGCAGACTTCACCTATTCTTAACATGCACACACATCTTTTTTTTTCCCCTTGTCCCTGTTTTTTTTTCTGTCTTTTTTTCTACTCATTTCTTCTTAAAGCAGAAGAGAAAACTCTTCAGAGTCTGATGAAGGAAAACAGCCCCTGTCCCTTTGATATTGCTGAAGCCCAAGTGTCCTCTTATCATCGCGTGTGTGTGTGCAGCAGCGTGCGTCTCCAAAGCAAGGTCTCATTGGAGCTTGTAACCATGGTAACACGTAGATAAAGTGTGACAAACACACTTCACCTTGTCACCACCAAAGAGAGAGAGAGAGAGAGAGAGAGAGGGGGGGGGGGGGGGGGGGGGAGTGGAGCAGAGTGGGATGGTCATTTTATAGAGAGACACATTTTATTAGAAAACTCCATAAACTTGGTAAAATCCTCGAAACACTAATCACCATGTAATCCCTCCATCTTGAAAATTTCCTTTAAATTAAATTTCATTAAAAATTTATGGCGCAGCAGGTTGGTGTTGCAGTCACACAGCTCCAGGGTCCTGGAGGTTGTGGGTTCGATTCCCGCTCCGGGTGACTGTCTGTGAGGAGTGTGGTGTGTTCTCCCTGTGTCTGCGTGGGTTTCCTCCGGGTGACTGTCTGTGAGGAGTGTGGTGTGTTCTCCCTGTGTCTGTGTGGGTTTCCTCCGGGTGACTGTCTGTGAGGAGTGTGGTGTGTTCTCCCCGTGTCCACGTGGGTTTCCTCCGGGTGACTGTCTGTGAGGAGTGTGGTGTGTTCTCTCTGTGTCTGCGTGGGTTTCCTCCGGGTGACTGTCTGTGAGGAGTGTGGTGTGTTCTCCCCGTGTCCACGTGGGTTTCCTCCGGGTGCTCTGGTTTCCTCTCACGGTTCAAAAATACACTTCGGTAGGTGGATTGGCGACTCAAAAAGTGTCCGTGTGTGTGTGTGTCTGTGTTGCCCTGTGAAGGACTGGCGCCCCCTCCAGGGTGTATTCCTGCCTTGCGCCCAATGATTCCAGGTAGACTCTGGACCCACCATGACCCTGAACTGGATAAGGGTTACAGATAATGGATGGATGGATAGTAGATTGATGCCAAGCCCGTATGAGGTCTAATCAAGTTTCTAAAATGTTTCACTGTTAGTAATGTATCACCAGACCTATTTTTCTGCACCACATTGAACTGACCTGCATTCTACAATGTAGCAACAAGCACTTCAAGTAATTTAGTGCTGCCTTAAAATCATTTCTTGATTATATTCTGATATTAATACTCATTTATTGATCAGTAGCCATCAGACTGTGCATTACAGTGGCTTTGGTTTACCATGGTACAACAGTAAATGTGTGTGTGTGTGTGTGTGTGTGTGTGTGTGTGTGCTGTCTCGGTGTAGTCTGCGTAGCGTTACTGCGACACGACTCTGGGCCTCAGGAGTTTTGTGTTCAAACCTCAACTTAGGTCAATGTCTATGAGGAGTGTGGTGTATTCTCCCTGTGTCTGCATGGGTTTCCCCCCACAGACCAAACACATGTTTGTGGGTGGATTGGCTGTGCAAAATTGTCCAGAGGTGTGTGTTTGTGACTGACTGACTGCGTGTGTGAGTAATGCTCTGTAAAGCATGGTGTTCTGTCCATGGTATGTTTTTACATTTCGCCCAGTGACTCTGGATAGACTCCCAATAACTGTGATATGAAAGAAGAGAATGAGAATATTTACTTTTTGCTTTCCCCCTGTATAATTACAAATACGTATCTTAAACATTTGGTGTATGTATGTGACACATAAATATTAAAATATGATACGATGTGGTAAAACCGCAAGAGGTACATTGTTTTGACTGATTTCGGTGCGAATGTAAATATGCCATCACTCATTTTTCCACGAGAGTGTGTCCTCATGTGCAAGACATAGGGTGGTATTGTGGCTGACACAATCACAATCACACACATGCTGTTGGCTCAGCGCTTGTGTGTGCATATGCACATGTATGTTTAAGGGCAGTATGAGGAGGTTATAAATAGCAGTGACTGCTGACACCCTGCAGTGTGTCCACAGCATATTTTACATGGCCTTACTACAAATCCACACACTCTCCGACTGGCCTTGTCTGCTTCTATTCTTTTCTTCACAATTTTTCATCTCCCCCTCTACCACACAGAGAAGCATTTCCTTTCTTTCCATCTCTCTCTCTCTCTCTCTCTCTCTCTCTCACTGTCTCCCTTGCTCTCTATTTCTCTCTTTTGAAAAGCATAGCTTTTAGGCTTGTAGGCATCAAGGACATTTCAACTCCATTTACTCGCTCCATTCTTCCCTGCTTCTTTACGTCTCTGTGGATGATAATGAACAGTATGTCTTGTCATCTATAAAGGTGGAAACAGATAGCATAGGAAGCCTGTAAAAGTTATATCATATTTCTGATTATATATTTGCCCTTACTGCACATTCTTATTATTTTTTTAGAGAAGACCTTTTTTTCACTTAAACCCTAAGCCTGTAGAGATATTTTTCAATTCCTCCAAAGTTCAGTGTTGCATTTAACATTTACATTTAAGCTATATACAAAGTGACTTACAAAAGTGCTTTGTCATCTTGTTCATAGAGTACATTCTCAATAGTTGAGATGGTATTTGATTTCAAATACCATTGAATTGATACTCCGCTATCTACTGGAGTCACTCCTGAACTCTAAATAGAGAAGCACAGCATAAACATAAGTGCAGCACTACACCACAATCAGCGCTGATGCCTGGGAAAGAGATGAGGCTTCAGTCATCGTATGAAGACCGTGAGGGACTCATCTGTTCAGACAGTAAAGGCTAGCAGAAGTTCGTCCCACCATCTGGGTCCAGGACAGAGGAGACTCTTGATGATTGTCTCGCACGTGAATTAAAGGATGAGTCTTGAAGCACTCGAGTCACAGAGTGGGTTTTGAACATTGCCGTCATGTGGCTTTGTTGTCGAGCATCAAGATCTTTAATCTTATGTGAACAGCTTTTGGAAGCCAGTGAATGCTACACAGCAGTGGAGCAATGTGAATGAACTTAGGATGATTTTAGAGCCAGCTGTGCTGCTGCATTCTGGATGAGCTGAAGGGGCTGGATAGTCCACAGAGGACGTGCAGGGAGCGGAGAGTTGCAGCAGTCAAGCTTTGAGATCACCACAGCATCTGAACAAGCAGCGGGGTGACCTCTGGGTAGAGAGAGAGAGAGAGAGAGAGAGAGAGAGGTGTAATCTTTTGTAATTTGAAGAGGAGAAATGTTGGAAGATGAATGGAGAATGATACCTGGTCATACTGAGTTACCTCCATGCAGCTTCAGACAGAGTGATGCAGACTGTGAAATCACGAGGGCCAGTGGTTCCTGAGATGAACAGCAGCTCAGTCCTGATGGGAGTGTCAGACAATGAGAAGAAAAGGATGAATTGAATGGTGTCAGCTGTGTTAGGAGGAACTATGTAATTCATTCATTCATTCATTCATTATCTGTAACCCTTATCCAATTCAGGGTCGCAGTGGGTCCAGAGCCTACCTGGAATCATTGGGAGCAAGGTGGGAATACTCCCTGGAGGGGGTACCAGTCCTTCACAGGGCAACACACACACACACACACACACACACACACACATTCACTCACACAGTCACACCTAAGGACACATTTGAGTCGCCAATCCACCTACCAACGTGTGTTTTTGGACTGTGGGAGGAAACCGGAGCACCCGGAGGAAACCCACGCAGACACAGGGAGAACACACCACACTCCTCACAGACAGTCACCCGGAGGAAACCAGCGCCGACACAGGGAGAACACACCACACTCCTCACAGACAGTCACCCGGAGCCACAGAATCGAACCCACAACCTCCAGGTCCCTGGAGCTATGTGACTGCGACACCTACCTGCTGCGCCACCGTGCCGCCATGGAACTATGGGATGTTTTTTATTATTATTTTTTTTTTATACATACAATGTACATATTAATCTCGCTTCTCCCTCTTTATTTCTTTCTCTCTTTCTTCCAAAGCTCTTCCATCTTCCATCATTCCTCTACGGACAAGAATGGACCATATGTCGTTTCATTCTTCCAAGCTGAATCTCTTACTGAATCCAACAGGCTGATTGCTTGTAATCTGAGCCACTTCAATCTAAAAAGTGAAAGTATCTAATGTAAACATTGATAAAGCCTTGAATCAGCACCAGGGACATGGCCAGCGACGTCTCATTGTCCCTGATTACGCATTCGGAGTAAAAAGCATTATCATAAAATCAATTACTGCCTCGACCGAGACCGAACGCGCTTAATTCTTATCACCCTGCATCTCTGCTGATGTGTAATTTGTTCATTACTGCTGTTCATTTGCTGAGCGGGTCCCCTTATCGAGGGCATCTGGCATCACTGGCCTATTTTTCTGCCACACACACACACACACACACACACTCACACACAGAGAGCAACAAATGCTGATGAATTTGGAAACGAAACAGGGTCGCAATGTCACCTTTGTAATGTGTCTAAGGAATAAGTTTATAACTAGCTTTGTTTTTTTTTTCTTCTGTCCTTCCTCCTTTCCTCTATTCATTCATTGATTTATTTTCTGTAAGCCCTGTTACTCCTCTGTTAGTCAACATAGATGTGTTTAAATAATACATATATAATATATTTCTTTTTTTTTAACATTGAATTCCATTAAAGTTTTTTCTTCTTCTGTAAAGTTACTATTTTGGAGACACATGTTTACACAGACACAGGGAGAACACACCACACTCCTCACAGACAGTCACCCGGAGGAAACCCACACAGACACAGGGAGAACACACCACACTCCTCACAGACAGTCACCTGGAGGAAACCCACGCAGACACAGAGAGAACACACCACACTCCTCACAGACAGTCACCCGGAGGAAACCCACGCAGACACAGAGAGAACACACCACACTCCTCACAGACAGTCACCTGGAGGAAACCCACGCAGACACAGAGAGAACACACCACACTCCTCACAGACAGTCACCCGGAGGAAACCCACGCAGACACAGTGAGAACACACCACACTCCTCACAGACAGTCACCCGGAGGAAACCCACGCAGACACAGGGAGAACACACCACACTCCTCACAGACAGTCACCCGGAGGAAACCCACGCAGACACAGAGAGAACACACCACACTCCTCACAGACAGTCACCCGGAGGAAACCCACGCAGACACAGAGAGAACACACCACACTCCTCACAGACAGTCACCCGGAGGAAACCCATGCAGACACAGGGAGAACACACCACACTCCTCACAGACAGTCACCCGGAGGAAACCCACGCAGACACAGAGAGAACACACCACACTCCTCACAGACAGTCACCCGGAGAGGGACTCGAGCCCACAACCTCCAGGCCCCTGGAGCTGTGACAGAGACACCACCTGTGAAAACAGAAATAGATTTTCTGTTAAACACAAGCTGTAAAAACTGTTGATGATAGTAAGGCTTTTCTTAAGATCAGTCACAAGTTTCTTTTCTTTTTCAGCGGTGGTCACTTGTAGACTTAAATGTCACTTGAATAGGCTTCAATAGCTGAGTAATAAAAATCCAGCGTTAGAAATGTTATCAGTCTTAAAAAGAGGAGGCTCACCGCAGTGTTAAACCCAGACCCACGGAATTAGACAGGCAGACACCTCAACGTCACCCAAGGGCCCTCATAAACCAGGAATTACCTCCCCCTCCCTCTCTCTCTCTCTCTCTCTCTGTCTCTCTCCCTCTCTCTTTTTTCACACTGAAGTACAGACAGAAATTTGCAGTTCAAGCTGCTTTCTTTATGTCCCTTTATATCGCAAGTTGAGTTTTCCATAGGGGGACACACCTTCACTTAATATGCAGGTGGCTTATGGCCCACACACACTCACACAGAGTCAGTCTCACCTCATTCAAACAGTCAATCTTGCCCATCCACTCCGTCTCTTTCTGTGAAGACTTGATCGTACAGGTTATATGAATAATTCACTTGCCTTTTCAGCACCATTTAAAGAACCATTCATTTGATCCCTGTGTTTCCTTTCACTGCAGGGGCCTCTCTCTCTCTCTCTCTCTCTCTCTCTCTCACTTGCTCTCTACAAACCTCTTTCTTAAACTCAGGACTCTCTACTTTCTCTCTGCTGCATTTTCTCTTTCTTTCTATTCTCTATGTTTTATCTCTCTATTCTCTGTATCTCACTCTCTTATGCCACACACACACACACACACACACCTACAGATATAAATACTGCATTTATTGATGTTTTGCAGTGTGTCACTGATATAGAATATAGACAGAAAGGCAGCTTTAAAGAAAAGTGGAGAGTCTTTGTGTTTAAGTGAATTTCCCTTTGAACACTAGTTTCTGTTGCCAGTGGCAACCCGGAAGAGAAGAATACACATAGCTTTGAAGCAGGAAATACCCCAGAACTGTTACTGCAATTATTTATTTATTGCATAGCATTGTCTGAAATGTATGTATGTGTGTTTTGGAAATGTCCTCGAGTGTTCGGTGTGTGTGTGCTTTTCTAGACCATGTGTGAAAACCAGTTTGTTCAAGGCGAATGTTTGTTACTATGAGACTATGTCTTGACAACAGCATTTTTCACAGTCACCTTCATTGTTGGATATAAACTGAGTAAACAGCAGATTGTTTAATCTAATAATTAACTTTTCTTATTAACCCTTGCACCTCAGAGTGCTTTACACCTCAAAGAAAGGAAATGTCAGTGTAAAATGAGCAAGAAGATGATGTATATAATCTCAATAAATATACTGTTAAACGCATACATAAAAATAAAAATGTAAAAGATTAAACTAGGAAAAAAAAGACATGAAATTTGAAAAAGAAAAATATGAAAATAACAGTATACAGCAAAATTATTGAAATAATAACAATGGTAAACTAGATATCAGTATTTCTCCTATTTCCGAACGTCCCCTAATTCCCGCCACTGCCGTATATGGTGCAGTTCCGCTCTCTCTCTTCGCCAATTGCATTGGTTAAAACAATAAAACATAAGATCAAGCCTTAGTAGGGCATTTAAACATCAGTCTTGCAAGAAATCACACATCTAAACAATATTTAAGTATCTCTAACAGTGTTGTAATTCTTTGTGTGCAAAACTGCATGTGGAACACAACACATTTCCATTTCGTGACAGATATTTACCTCAGTGTAAAAGTTAGCTTAGCGGTTAGCTTCCTTTTCTCTGAGGTGAAAATCTACCGCCATTTTAGTCCTTACATGTAGAGTACGGATACCAACACAGGACAAACGTAATCTCATTGTGAACCTCTCAAAACCACTGAATGTGGTAGCAACTGTCTCGTTTGACTGTCACAAGCAGGGGAGGTGGCCGAAGATAGGGGGCGCTAATAATCTTAGCAGTATTAGCACCTACTTAATCAAAAACGTCTTTATATAAAAACATATATTCTGTCAAATTCAAACAGGTCTTGGACATTAATCTACACACATTAGACTCCTGAAAAATGTTGATTTGAATGAGTAAAGTACTTCTATTTATTTAAAGTTAGCTAAGATTTCCAATATTGTAATTAAAGTGGCCAAAACTTGGGGTAATTACGCTAAATGCTAAAATAAAGAAATATGTTTTAAGCTGTGGTGTATAAAGCTGTTAGGAGTAAAAAGCAGCACAGAATCGTATGTGGATTTTCAGGCACTAGATTGGGTCGAGAATATAATTTGTGTTATTTATTAAGTACCAGGACGGTACCGTTAGACTACATTCAAATTCCCAGCAGGTTTTTGGGTTGTAAGTAACAGTGTATTTAGCACAATCTGAATTAGTGACAAGCTGTTCATATCAGTCAGGCCCTGGGGTGTGTGTGTGTGTGTGTGTGTTAGTTTTGTTGCATCTGTCCTTGTCAAAGACAAGATTAATCAAAGTCATCTCAAGGTTTGTCTGCATTAAGTGATCAATAATTTGTCCCTGTGTTAGTGGGTGGATTTGTTGTTTGTGGTTAAAGGGTCCTCATTTGATCAATTTGTTATTGTAATAGTTTATGTTGTGGGCAAGGAAAAGAAACAGTTGGATACTCATATCTCTACACCCCCCCCCCCCCCCCCACACACACACAAGGTGGTTCACACACAAGACAAGAAGTCTTTCAGCAGTATCCACACCAGTAAAATAACACAGCTGAGTGTCACCTTGGCAGTAAATGTGGAATATTAGATTCAAGTATGTTACATATACCATCTGTTGAGCAATAACTGAGGGTGTTTTCACTCATGAAGGTCTGGACCAAGGTCTCCACCAAGGTTCGTGTTTTGTTACATTGCATACACTTGATCCAATATGTTTTGGTTTCCTTACGTCCTGCCGTCATCTCTTATGTGGGTCTGCGTCTCCTTGTATGTGAAATTGATTGGTTTTGTAGAGAGGCATGTGTTTGACGTCAGCGTGTGGTCAGTTCAGTGTGTATCTGGAAAAAAAATAAAAGAATAGATTCATTTCTACAATTTACTGTTCACTTCTATAATTTGTGGCTCAGATCAAGCTTGCTTCTTATTTAAGATACAAATAGCTTGCATATGCAATACTTTCTTATTTACCAACTCCTTATTGGCATTTTCGTTTCCATTTTAAATAATTGAACTCCTTGCATTGGCTGATTTAATGCAGTGTCCCAAACCACACGGGCATGCATCTTACTTTCCAGACTACTGAGTGCCCTTCAGATACTTTCATTCATTCATTCATTATCTGTAACCCTTATACAGTTCAGGGTCGTAGTGGTTCCAGAGCCTACCTGGAATCATTGGGTGCAAGGTGGGAATACACCCTGGAGGGGGCGCCAGTCCTTCGCAGGGCAACTCACACATTCACTCACACACTCACAGCTACGAACACGTTTGAGTCGCCAATCCACCTACCACCGTGTGTTTTTGGAGCATGGGAGGAAACCAGAGCACCCGGAGGAAACCCACGCAGACACAGAGAGAACACACCACACTCCTCACAGACAAGTCACCCGGAGGAAACCCATGCAGACACAGAGAGAATACACCACACTCCTCACAGACAGTCACCCGGAGGAAACCCACGCAGACACAGAGAGAACACACCACACTCCTCACAGACAGTCACCCGGAGGAAACCCACTCAGACACAGAGAGAACACACCACACTCCTCACAGACAGTCACCCGGAGGAAACCCACGCAGACACAGAGAGAACACACCACACTCCTCACAGACAGTCACCCGGAGGAAACCCACACAGACACAGAGAGAACACACCACACTCCTCACAGACCCCTGTCATCCACACAGGTCCCTGGAGCTGTCCAACTGCGACACTACCTGCTGTGCGCTTTGGATACCTATGAAGTATTTTTATGTACCATACGTACTGTGCTAGTGATGGGGATAAAGTGACACAGCCGTAATCCCTTCAATTTTAGCTGGTATATGTTTAGTTATGCAACACACAACATGTGTGAGACTGAAGGGGAGGGGAGTTATAATTCATTATTCCTCAAGTACAACTCTGAATGTTAAAGTTATGTTCACTGTTCCACTGAAGGCAACATGGTGTGGTTATGGCAGTGAGTAAATCACCTGGTCATGTCCATCACTAGTGTTTATAATGCCTCAACTTCCTTTAGTTGGTCTGAAAGTCTGAAACATTCACATTGCATCCAGTCTAAGACCACCTCTTTTGGTCTGACCCAGTCCTGGTCGTTTTGTCTGGACCATGGTCTGGGGCAACTGAAATATCTGAAAGTTCTGGACCTAGCTGTGTGTGTGTGTGTGTGTTAAAGCACCCACAGAGAAAGCTTTCAGCGGATGCTTCTTTAAAGAACTGTTTTTGTACATTTTGAGATTTGTGGGAGAGGAAAAGCCAGAGTTTAAACTTTTACACTCTGGGGTTGTTTAAAGAACTACATAATGTATGTTACCAATTATTTTTTTTTCTTGGTAATGCAAAACCGAGGCAAGAACTATTTGGGATTCTTTATTTTTAGGAATATATTCAAGTAGGAAAGAAAATCTTTCCTATACATCATTGTCTCCTCCACTCTTAGTCATGCTCTTTTTCCCCTCACTCTCCATCTTTCCCTCTCTGTGTGTGCTTCATTAAAAATCACTGCCGGTAGTGTATTAATGTGATGCCCCCTTGCTGATTTGGGCTGCCTGTCTTTTTAAGAATTAAAGAGGAGGGCATGTAAAACTACAGAAAGTGGGTCATAATGAATATGAAATATGGGGGAGAAAGAGAGGGAGCAAGCGAGAGAGAGGGAAAATTTTGCAATAATTAAGTGGCAGGATGTGCGAAGGCGTCGGGGTGAACTTGAAACGGAGTTTAGCATTCTGATGTGTTTTAGAAGGAAATGTGAAGGACTGTGTCACTGTATTAATGAGATACACTATAGAAAATAATGAAATACCTTAAATGGCTTCAAGATTCACTGACTTTTTCTACATTCGCATAAGCTGAAGATTCATGGAAGGCTTTCTCAGGGTTGTTTCCAGGATTAGAGCCTGAAATGACAGGAGGGAGAGATAATACAGGTCTGCGTGATGGACCATTCAATTCCATAGCGTTTTCTGAATGTATCAATGTTCTCTAATAAATGAGGGCAGCCATGTTTTTGAACACTAACCCTTTGTGCAGAAACAGTGTTTTGTTTTCTCCATATTTATATTTGTAAAATCAATATACTCTTCTGGGCGGCACGGTGGAGCCTGGAGGTTGTGGGTTCGATTCCCGCTCCGGGTGACTGTCTGTGAGGAGTGTGGTGTGTTCTCTCTGTGTCTGTTTCCTCCGGGTGACTGTCTGTGAGGAGTGTGGTGTGTTCTCCCTGTGTCTGCGTGGGTTTCCTCCGGGTGACTGTCTGTGAGGAGTGTGGTGTGTTCTCTCTGTGTCTGCGTGGGTTTTCTCCGGGTGCTCCGGTGTCCTCCCACAGTCCAAAAACACACGTTGGTAGGTGGATTGGGGACTGAAATGTGTCCGTAGGTGTGATTGAATGTGTGTGTGTGTCTGTGTTGCCCTGTGAAGGACTGGCGCTCCCTCCAGGGTGTATTCCTGCCCAATGATTCCAGGTAGGCTCTGGACCCACTGCGACCCTGAACTGGATAAGGGTTAAAGATAATGAATGACTGAATGGCTGACAACGCTGGGCACCTGATGTAGCTGAAATTAAACTTGATCTTTCAGCAGAATGTTAAGGGTCTTAAGGGAATGTCACTACCACAGCTCCAGGGTCCTGGGTGGGACCCTCTGCGATAAGTGGGTTGTGTTCTCCCTGTGTCTGCGTGGGGTTCTTCCCACAGTCCAAACACACATGTTGGTAGGTGAAGTGGCTGTGTGACGTTGTCCACAAGAGTGAGTGTGTGATGCCTTGTGATGGACTGAATATTACACTCCGCACTCTAGCCCTGAACAATTTAATGCCAATCAACTGTAGACACAGATAAAAGAGTTATTAAAATCAGGGTGCAATCCACATACTAGTCTCCTGAACCCACCAGGTGTAAATGTGTTTTTTGGCTGGTTTCTGTACCTGAACCTGGAAATGAACATCACTGTGCAGGGTCAGTGTCAGAACACTGGTAAAGACAAAGTAACCTCCACCGTTAAAAAGAAGGATGGTTGAAATATTGGCTACAAATCTTTGAGATCTGTAATTATGTGTCTCGTAGAACATTTGTAGCAGTAAGTTTTATGTCCTTACAGGATCTCTTATGTACTTATAGACTTAGACTTCCTTAACGACAACATCTGGCAGAAGCTCTGCCAGTTTTTTCCTTTTCTCTCTTCCTCCCTCCCTCTCTCTCTCTCTCTCTCTCACTGAGTCTGAGTGTTTGGTGGTAAAGTTTACAGGGCTGCAGGTCATAAAGTTTTAGGACTGAAGGAGTCGGTGGTTTACTGCAGCGGGGTTCAGAGCAGAGCAGCTCAGTCTACAGTGGAGGTTTATCAAGAGCAGGCTTCAGATTCATCTACCAGCAGCAAGTCTCATTTGGAAGCGTTTTCTACCCGACATGAAATTTTAACCAGCCGTGTTCATTTTCTGGAACAGTTATTTCATCCATTGATTACGTACTGACGTGCTACCCATGTCAAATATTTAAAGCAAACACATATGTGTATTACACCCCGAGGTCTAAACAAACGCAGGCGTTCTGACATGGCGTGTGGCTGCTAGGAAATGACAGAAATGCAGAAATGAGTCAAATGTTTACTGGGAGAGATCAGGTCTTCATGTGTGAAATTGGGTGTGAATTCCTCTGAGCATTTACAAGGTTGTAGGGAATGTGGTTGTGTTTCACGGTGCATCGAACGGTGCCTCTCTGAGCAAGGTTGATGAGAAGTGGTTTTAAATTATGCTGATCCTCCAGCCTGTTTTCACAGGGTAAACATGGCAGCAGATTCAGAGGCAGATGCTAAGGGTAGACAACAGACCGGTGGTATGTGGATTAATTATGTCACAGTACCACCTTTGTTAATGTGGCTCTGTGAGTGTGTGAGCGACTCGATGAGCGCACGAGCGTCCAGGCTGTGTTTCGGCCTTGCACCCGATGATTTAGTGTAGCGTCCAGACTGGGACCCTAAACAAAATCAAGCGGTTACAGGAAATGAATGATTGAACGGATGGATGGATGGATGGATGGATGGGTGTACAGTCACTGTATCAACTGCATAGTAATGTATTATTTGTATTTTGTGCTCGTGTCGACTCTGAGACACTCTCTTGGGGCTAGGACACAATTCTATAAAGATGTTTTGTGATAATGTTAGCTGTAAAAAGTGCTATAAATAAAATATTTGATTGGATATCAGCCTTATTTGTTCAAGACCTAATTTGATTCATTTACTTCTCCAAAGATTTTATGCACTGCTTCACTGCTTCATAAGTTTTATTCTCTTTTTTCCTCACTGTTCAAGGCAAACTTGGTAATTAGAAAAGATATACAGTGGAATCTCTACTTACGAACTTGATGCGTTCCGTGATCCGGTTCGTAAGTGGAAAAGTTCGTTTCTCGAGTCAATTTTCCTCTTTTTAAAATAATGGAAAAGCAATTCATGTGTTCCAGCCCCCGCCCCGAAAGTCACCCTTTTTGCACTGATATATGTTTACAACACTCTCAAATTAGTAAAAAAATACATGTAGCGTTACTAAAAATAAAAGAGAAATACAGTGGAAACAGTAATAAAAAAGAAATAATAAAGTTGTAAGTGGTTACACATCGCTACCTTGAAGACGTGACGACTGGCTGGAGGAGTAACACAGGCACTGGCTGTATGACGGGAGGTGGGGGGGGGGGGGTGGAATAACGGAGAGTAGGCGGTGAATGTGGGGAGACGAAGCGTAGATACGGCTTAACTTAGCACGAATTTCGATGTGTGCTATTTACACTAATGCTAAATTGCTAAAGCTACAATGTGCTAATCTTAAAAGCTCACTCCAGTCTGGGCGCTGGGAGACTCGCCTATTGGGGTCAGGGGCCATTTCCAGCCGCCGGCTCGGAGGAGGGTCGGGTTCGGTTCTAGAGTCGTGGTTCGTTGGTGGAGGCAAAAAATATTCAAATGCCCGGTTCGTATCTTGGAAAGTTCGTTAGTAGAGGTTCCACTGTATTACGAATTATTACTGATTTTATTTATTTATTATAAAAATTGTATGATTCGTTTTTCTTCACATTTTCAAAGATGTGCCATGTTCATATTCATCAAAAAAAAATCTCTAAAAACATAAATATCCTGATGCATCTAGAAAATGTTCTCTGCTGTGTGGTCAATTTCTGCTGCCTCACCAATCATCCTTACTGTGGCCTGCGGTCTTCAGCAGGTTCTATTATTGGATAATTCCTCATGAGGGAATTGTGGAAACAGATATAGTAGAAAAACCTTAAAGGGATTCTAGGTAGTATTTGTATCTTAAAATTACAGCTTCAAAATCATTGTGATGCTTCACTGACCAGTATTTGGGATAGTAGAGCCTCTGTCGTTGCTACTTAGGGATCCGCACTGCAGAAACTGCACTATGTAACTTTGGGAAATTACAGGACAGTGCTGTAAAAGTAAATACACCTCAAGCTGTTCCCAGGAGCAAAAATGTCAAATTATACGTAGTATTACTTTAAAAATAAGTGGAACTTCTTAGTGTTTGTGTAGTTTTGGCTGCAGCAGAAACATATGAACAGTCTCTCTCTCTCTCTCTCTCTCTCTCTCTCTCTCTCTCTTTCTCTGACCACTATAACCTTTTCATTCATTGGCTGGCTGCTGTTTTTTCCCCTGCTGATCTCAGTGTTTCTCTCCAGTTTTAATTAAGAGTCTACAATACTGCAGACAGACACTTCTCTTTCCTCTCTTAATGCTCATGTCTAATCTCTCCCCACGATCCACTAATGTCCTGCATTCAATTAAAAATCCAGCTCGGTTTTATGGTAGCTGCAGCTACAGCTGTTAATCGAACCAATTAAAGAGTGATACGTGGAGGTGCGGTGTTACAGACACACATTCCTCTGCCTCACCTCGTGAAAAGGATCGGAACGTTGTGCGATGATAGAGTAGTTGGAGAAACAAGCATTTGGCCTAAGTGCAGAGACTGAATGAAGTCTGTCCATCTGTGTTAGGCAAAATATTTCAGCGTGACATAGTGAAGGTCACTGGTGCTGAAACTGCAGCCCTCAAGGTTTGGACTTAAGACTTAAAATTAGCAGAGGATTATTAAAATTTCACCAAGATCGTTAAAAGACATTAAAAAAACTTGATGTTTTATGGTTTTAATTTTCAAAACATCACAGGAATAATATAATAGTGTATGCAAGTGCTTTTCTATTTGCCTAGGGTACCTCCTCTAACCTATAAGAATATTTATTGCTAGACATGCTTTACACAATATACAGGGTGAGCCATTTATATGGATACACGTTAATAAAATGGGAATGGTTGGTGATATTAACTTCCTGTTTGTGGTACATTAGTATATGGGAGGGGGGGGGACTTTTCAAGATGGGTGGTGACCATGGCGGCCATTTTGAAGTCGGTCATTCTGGATCCAACTTTTGTATTTTCAATGGGAAGAGGGTCGTGTGACACATCCATCTTATGCGGAATTTCACAAGAAAAACAATGGTGTGCTTGGTTTTACCGTAACTTTATTCTTTCATGAGTTATTTACAAGTTTCTGACCACTTATAAAATGTGTTCAAAGTGCTGCCCATTGTGTTAGATTGTCAATGCAACCCTCTTCTCCCACTCTTCACACACTGATAGCAACACCGCAGGAGAAATGAAATGAAGGAATTTTCTCGTGAAATTCCCAATAAGTTTGATGTGTCACATGACCCTCTTCCCATTGAAAAAACAAAAGTTGGATCCAAAATGGCCAACTTCAAAATGGCCGCCATGGTCACCACCCATCTTGAAAAGTTTCCCCCCTCCCATATACTAATGTGCCACAAACAGGAAGTTAATATCACCAACCATTCCCATTTTATTAAGGTGTATTAATATAAATGGCCCACTCTGTACATTTAATCTGTTGAGTTTTTTAAAGTCCCGCTTTGGCCATGAGATAAACCCCGAAACATCTTCCTTGTTCAGAGTTACAGTTGTAGATACTATTTTCACAAAGAAAGTCCCCTAACACCTTAAACATATCTTAGATAATTCTCTACACTTTCATTGAATAACTCTACACCATCATTCAATGCGTACAGATCTGTGAATATGAAATCCATCTACTCTTGTTCACTCATTCACTTACGATGCATCTACTAAGGATAAAAGGAAGTTTTACACCGGAGGTGGGTCTCAAATCTACATCTTGACATTTGATGATGCCATGTTTCTGTGATCATTTGACTGCATTATTATTTTAAACCAAAACATTAATGAGGTTGGGTACTGGATGTTAAGCTGCAAAGCACCTCATGGTACTGCTTTGTAACTCGCTCACTCACATGCATAGTCACTCATGCACAGATAGCCTTGCTTTCTCCACAAGGGGGCACTACTCAGTGCTACACACCAAAGGCTCCTTTTACTCTAGAAAGAAAAATGTTAGTTTGTTTGTTTCTCTAGAACAGGTTATTACATATAATTAGAAACCAATGTTCACCTTTAAATGCAGCACGCCCAACACTCTTCACACACATTCATTAGTAAATACAGACGGATGACTAGCTCTTTCCATCTGTTTTTTTCAGATCCAGAGTTTGTATTATCCTCAATCACCTTTGGAAATCTCTCTACACTCACCCCCCACACCCACCCACCCCTACCCTCTGCCTCTGTCTGTTCCAATCTGACTGCAGTATTGCTGCTGAAGGCTCATTTCTTGCTTTGTCATTGCCCATGAGTATCATCCTCTTACCATCTTTCCCTTCTCTGGCTTTGTCTTCTGCCTTTGGCTTAGTTAGCCATTCTTTGTCTCTCTCCCTCTCTCTCTCTCTCTCACTCTCCCACCCTCACTCTGTAGGTTTTTCTCACTCTCTCTGCCCTTTTTCTCCATTTCTCTGGCTCGTTGTCTTTGGTTGTTCCTTCAGAGAAAGGACGATGTGGATTGGAGCATCTGACAAGGCAAATCTGTGTGTGTGTGTGTGTGCGTGTGTGCAGTTGTGTTATGTGTGAGAGAGTGAGCTCTCTGGGTCTCTGAGTGGAGAATTAAAGTCTAAGGCTCAGATTTTTTTAGACCTGTGGGTGACAAGATGGCCTGCTTCAGTAGTGTGTGTGTGTGTGTGTGTGTGTGTGTTGGCTTGTTGCTACAGTATTTGTTTTATTAGCCTTTCACCAGCAAGCCTTTCTAGTTTAAGTGTATGTTGATGTACACATGGGTTAGGCTATGGATTCATTTGATTTAAATAGACAGCGAAGTGCATGAGTGTGCTTTGTGCTTTGTGTGTGTGTGTGTGTGTGTGTGTGTGCGCTCATGCATTTGCGTGTCGTGTGTCTGGGTATTTGTGTGTGGGCGATATGGAGCGCTAACTTGACATTGAGTGAGTGCACATGTGGTTGTGTGTGTGGGAGTGTGCCTTTGGATATCTTCACTTTCATGAGTGTGAACCGTCACTGTTACAAAATCTGTAGTAGCTTTAGAAGAGAGGGACAAGTGTTACTTTCCTTTAATGTGCACTGACCCTCATGTGTATTGTTACTGCTGTGCTATTCCAAAATTATTGCATATTTTCATAATCAACTGAGACATTCACTCCATTTGAAGCACAGCAGTCGTTTGAAATTCATATAAATATCGATGTAAAGAAAAAAATTATAAAGCCATGACTCTGATCTGACAGCAGCAATATGTGTGTATGGGTGTGTTTCACTGGAGATTGATTGACTGGTTGAAAGCAGTCGTCTTGACTGACAGCTGTGAGGAGCTGGATCAGTAACCTCTAGCTCACCTCCTCCTTTCTATTCTTGGTGTTGTCAGAATGATTGACAGGTCAGGAGGGGCAGGAAGGATGAGGGTGACCTGGTCATATTCTGGCCACTGGTATTTTTCTTGTGGACTTAAAGATGTAGAGAGGGATAAAATATAATTGTATGCTCACAGATATGCACACAGCTTTCTGTTCGTTCTCTGTGTGTTCTCTGAAAGCTTACGGATGTGAACGGAACAGAGCCGTGCATTTGGAAACCATGGGAGTGGTGCAGCTAAGTGAAAGACGACCACTGGTAAAATAAATGACAATAATTCTCCTTCCACATGTGGTGAAATATTTCTCAGACCACCTCCGTTTACACAGCTGCCTCTTTGTTAAATTTTGTAGTGATTATTGTTAAGTTACCATCAGCTGCTACACTGTCGCCAGGTTTGTTGTCGTTGTTGTCACAAGCTCTTGACTCTGCACTGCCCTCTAGTGGATGTAGTGCTTAGCATCCATGCCAACGTAAAGGAGGAGTAGACGAATGTGGGCGGTGATGGTTACAACGTTTAAACCGACATCTACCTTTAAATATGTAAAGGAATTTTAAATGAGCCGAAAGGCTACGTTCACATTACAAGGCTGAAGTGATTTTTTTTACTGTGTTTACATGTCAAATTAGATTTGAATCAGATTTACTATCAGGCATCCTGAATATGGACGGTCAGACAGGATTTCATGCGTCTTTTTGCCTGTATGCACACACTTATGCTACAAAGGTTGTGGTGGTTAAGTAGTAAAAACGACTTCAGTGTGTTCGTGTGGAATTTTCAAGTCGGAAATATGGTATTTCCCGATTTCCGACATCACTCTAACGCAGCATTAGGGCTGTTATCTTTAGCCAGCACTGACAGCGACTGCAGGCTTTCTCTCAATTGACTCAGTGCTTCCTACATAGTGCACAGTGCAGGTGATGAAATTATGGCTTTTGCACCAAAATTATACACTGAATGTTCAAAAATGATCCACGTAGATGTGAGCTGAATATAAATGGATTTCTGTTAGATGTTTTAGACGGTACTTTGGTGTAGAAGCCGCTATTTATGAACCTAAATCTTGCACATCAATGCGAAGATGAGTGGCAATTCAGGGGCCGATTTGTTAACACCACATACAGATACAGGTCACTTATATTTATGAATGTGAATCATCAAGATCGCCAAATCTGATCTCAGCAATACATTTGAATTTATTATTGAGGCTTGTAATATGCAGAAACATAGCCTTCTTTACTCAAGTTTGTTTCTGTGCACTGGGCTAACACGTGATGCAAGTTTATATGCATCAGTTCATCATGCTAACTGTCTTACATTTCCCTGAAACTGCATTAAGTTCTTACATAAGCTGAGAAGAACCCAGTTCTAACTTTGACTATAAACCTCTATATTTCATCTTTGTTATTACAATCGGGAACTTTGCCTTTAATGCTTTGCTGGTGAGGATGATGATGATGATGATAATGATGACGATGGTGATGATGGTGATGATGATGATAATGATGATGATGGTGATGGTGATGATGATGGTGATGATGACGATGGTGATGATGGTGATAATCTTGATGGTGATGATGATGACGATGGTGATGATGATGATGGTGATGATGATGACGATGATGACGATGGTGATGATGATGATGATGATGATAATGATGACGATGGTGATGATGTTGATGGTGATGATGATGATGACGATGGTAATGATCGTGATGATGATGAAGATGATGGTGATAATGATGATGGTGATGATGATGATGATGATGGTGATACTGATAATGATAGTGATGGTGATGATGGTGATGATGATGATGATGACGATGGTAATGATGGTGATGGTGATGATGATGATGATGGTGATAATGATAGTGATGGTGATGATGATGATGATGGTGATGATAATGATAGTGATGGTGATGGTGATGATGATGGTGATGATAATGATGATGATGGTGATGATGATAATGATGGTGATGAGGATAATGATGGTGATGGTGATGATAATGATGATGATGGTGATGAGGATAATGATGGTGATGATAATGATGGTGATGATAATGATGATGATGGTGATGATGATGATGGTGATAATGATAATGATAGTGATGGTGATGATAATGATGGTGATGATGATAAGGATGGTGATGATGATGATGATGCCATGATTTGGGAGATGATTGGAGCTTGTTGGTCACTCGCTTGTTTTACAGGTGTAAAACAGGTGGTGGTATCTGTGAGGAGTGTGGTGTGTTCTCCCTGTGTCTGTGTGGGTTTCCTCCGGGTGACTGTCTGTGAGGAGTGTGGTGTGTTCTCTCTGTGTCTGCGTGGATTTCATGTTTAAAGTTGGATTGGAGACTCAAAAGTGTCCGTAGGTGTGAGTGTGTGAGTAAATGTGTGTGTGTGTCACCCTGTTAAGGACTGGCGCCCCCTGCAGGGTGTGTTCCTGCCTTGCGCCCAGTGAATCCAGGTAGGCTCTGGACCCACTGCAACCCTGATAATTGTGACCCTGATAGTTACAGATAATGAATGAACAATTGAATTAATAAATTGTGTGCATTTCTGAGCCAAACCACTAATTTAAAACACACTCTGTTATATTCTGAGTCATAATGCAACATACTTCTTTGCACTAACATATTAATTCTATCTTTGGCAGACATAATAATTTATATGGTACTGCACTGAATCCCAGTGGTGACTGTGAGGAGTCCCCTGCTCTTATCCAACTCATTGGACTCATTAGTGAATTATTAAGCTCTCCTTGAGTTAAATAAAGTGTGTTAAAGCAGTGAGCAACACTTGCATTGAGAAACACATGCCAAATGGGAAGTGCCCATGGCCTCCAGTGATTAATTCCATACTTCATTATGAAAGCACATGTTGTAATTAGAGCTGCACAATGCATTGTTTGTTAATCAATATCACAGAAGCTTGCAATATAGAAATGAGCCTGACTATTATGTAAATGGATGCCTGTGTGTCTGTAAACATCATGACCATTTATAGAATAGTTTCAGGTGATGGCCCTGTCAGTATTTTGATGAATGAATGTGTTCAAGCAAACCAACAAATGTCAGCTAGTTTTGGTCAACAGAATTCTGGAATGAGAATACATTCAGGTTTAATTGTAAATACACAGTTTTAAAAAATAGATATAGATTTAATGCTCTGTCTGATGCCCATCATACGGGGGGTGGGGGGGTGGTATCTGAAGACTAATGGTTAGAGAAGTGGACTTGGGACTGGAAGGTTAACAGTTTGATCCCTTTGGCTTGCAGGAAAATTGAGTTGGGGAGCGAAGAAACAGCAGTGTCTCCTCCCTAAACATTCACGTCTGAAGTGCCCTTGAGCAAGGCACCTAACAGCCAACTGCTCCCTGGGGTCTTGTCCCTAGTGTGTGTGTGTGTGTGTGTTTTCAGTGCAACAGGGTTAAATACAGAGGCATGGTTTAATTAAATATTGTGCAATGACAATAAAAGTAGGTTTCCCTTACATTTACGTTTACATACATTACACACAAGCTGTAGATATGATTGATCTTTTTCCATCTTGTTCTGACCTTGGTCTGATAAGGGACGAAGTAAAGAACAACGGCTCTAGACCTCTGTAAAAACTCATACAGCCTCTACCCAACTGTCATTGCTTGGAAATGTATGTAGTTTTACTAACACAGGCTTTTCTGAAAAATGCAGCAATCCTGATAATGTTGTATTATTAACTGTAATAACATGCTCTCCGTGTGAGTTTGGGTGGTGCGTTCTGTCTGTGTGGGTTTTTTTTTTTTGCGTTAAACACGGTAGTGTGAAAATGTGTCAGCATGCCTTCGCTTTCATTAACAATAAGAGAATGCTCTATTTTTTTAGAAGGCGATTACATTGATACTTCTGTTGTCAAGTGCTGCTTAAACCCAAGAACATCACGAGGGTGAAAATGGTGAGAACATTTTGGTAGTAATTGTGTATGTGTGAATGTGTCTTGATTTCTGCAGAGGATGAGTGTTGTGCAGCGGCAGGTAGGGCATCCAGTCATTTCAGACAGTCCAAAGATAATGTTTGGGCTTTTAACATTTCCTTTGTTGTTGTTGTTTTAATTTATTTGATAAGTGAAAAATAAGTGATCAAATATATACTGTTGTGTGTACATGTCATTGAATAAATATGCACTACAACGCGCTCAACTTTTGTTCCGAATCAGCTTCTTATCACTGGTAAAGACGCGGCTTTCCTCTCAATCATTCCCGCAGCTTCACGGTGCTTTAAACAGTGAGGACGCTAAGCGTCCACAGAGTTCAATTGCGAAGCAGCGAAGTGCAGCGAAACGAGACGAGTCATTGGATAAATGCTGGGCTTTGTCCCGCCCATCGGACGCTCAGCGTCTCTGGGGGTCTATGGGGCAGTGGGCTGGCCTCGGCTGGCCCGGACGCTCAGCTTCTGCATGATGATTGAATGATCTGTCTGAGGCTGAATCCCTTTTTGATTGACAGCGAAATGAGCGAATCAGCGATCCTTTGGTGTAAAGATCCGTGGGAGCACAGGCGGACACACTTCACATGGACCAAGGCCGTTTAAGCAGCCTAGCTCTGCTGGCCATTGAGAGGACACTAGTCAAGTCCCTGGTAAAGACGCCTTGTTGGTACGACAGGGTCACAGAGCATTTTCTTGAAAAGGAACGGAGGGTAGAATTTACGTATAAATAAACCGACACATTTTATGATGTAGGCCGAAATTGAGCTTCCCCTCCTTGAAAGACCAGCATCTGCCACTGGTGCATTTAGCCTAAGGTTGCGACCTAACCATGGCTTCACTCTGCTGAGTAAGTGAGCCTGGGGTTAATCCAATACACCAACCCCGAGGAGCCCTGTGATTCCATATGCAGAATAGCTACCCATTCAGCAGGAAGGCCACGCTAATGTGCTAAATCTGTAATCTTAGCCTTAGCTCCACACTTCCTTCGTCTTTAAAGAAGCCGTTTTAATAATTCACCAAATCCATTGCTTTTAGAGGCATTGATTAATCAATCCTGAGTGCTCTCGTTTCAAAGGAAGGGAGAGGGAACCGTGCTTTCTTTTTTTGTGCATATTTACATTAAACACGGCTAACCCCACCTCACACTTATAGAAAAGAGTGGAATAGATCATTATTTTATGTTGGTGCAGTGCTTCATCAATGAATGAAAAAAGCTCCTTGTTTGCAAAACAAAATAACTACATTTACTTATTAAATAAACACGCCAAGTAAGCAAGTTAATCATAGCAAAGCCCCAGAAGCAGCGCGAGATTGAGTTTTTATCTCTTAATACAGATGTTTTTGAATATATTTAGAAAATTGCCTAAGGTTTATATGAATGAAGACACTTTAATGTATTTTACCAATTGATTTTTAGATGTCACATTTCATTTGTGTTTGTAAAATAGAGCCATTTGTTGTATTTTGCTGTTGCCCTTGTTTAGATGGCATTATAGAACCTGTTTCATGTTTGTGATGTGGTATATATATATATATATATACACACATAATAGTGACTTACTCAAGCCTTTGTGTGCTGGCTTTTACGTGTTCGCTGTGATGCAAATTCATTCGCTGTATTTAATTTTTTTTCACAGAACTGTTTGCAATTCTCTTTCAGCTTCCACATGTATTCCCTCGCAAACAGCATTCATTTATCATACACTCGCTCATTACTCGCTGTTGTCTTTTGTACCTTAGTGCTGTGCGTTCGTTCCAAGCCACTAAATACGCGAGTGTGCATCTGAAGGAAGCACTAGCACCTGGAGGCTAAATAGGACTCCTGCCTCCTATTTATTAACGTTGAATGAAGTTTGGCTTGATGCTACATTGTGTAAAGGCACACAAGGACAACTTGATCTTTCAGCGAAGCTTATTTTAAACTAGCACTTGCTGTTTCTTTCTTCGATCGTTAATGAAAGTTAAACTGTAAAAGTACGGTCGCATTTGCAGCAGGTATTATTATCAGCTGTCTGATCGCAGGGTAGAGGCTATTAAATGTAAGACATTGCTATTCTAAAGCAGAGCTTACATTGATATTTACTGTGATTATAAAACCTGCAGTGAATTAAAAACCCATTGTCAAATCCATAATGTGTAATCCGTATTTGAATTACAAATACATTGTTGCCCATTCAATTATGCAAAAGTGTTATTTGTAAGTGGTGTATTGCATTATTTTATTTTGACCCGAGAGCTGTTCTGCAAATCAGGCTTTATGAGTTAACTAGTTAATTTAAGGCCAGAGTTACCTCAAGCCCTCCTTGCTGACTGAATACTTGGAGGCTAAACTCCCTCCTTTAATCAGCAGGGCTGGCCTACTACTCTCACGGAACCAACCGTTGTGAGCTCAGTCTTGGGCCTCATTCGTAACCCAGTAATTTTCACTTCGGAAAGCTGGGTTGAAGCTGATTTGAGCATTAAAGCAAGCTGTCGAAATGTGGCCTACAGCAGCTAACAACACTGCAGCAGTACTTTTAATAAATGCTGCAGCACCGCTAATAAATATCTCCATACTATTTTAATATACGTCTTGATTTACGCCAGGCCTCCGGCAGCGAGCTTCAGCATCAAGAGCTTTGTTTCCCTCTTCGAGTTTATATTCAGGGCTTACGAAAGTGACAGGCAAAGGGTTTTAAATAGAATCAGTCGGGAGTATGATCTCCCAAAACGTGCTTCCTTCACTCTCAGAGGCGTACGTGAGCTGTTCTGACTCTGGTTCTGTTGCAAATCCGATGTGATGGTAAAGGCATGTGAGAGTGACGATCCCTGGTTTGCTCCTGAATGTTTTTGTAACTCTCTTCGAAGATGTGACGCCCTGAAAACTCTTCCTAAACTAATTTTTCTACCAACAAAAGCTTCAATTGGGAATTTAAGAACACCAGAGCGGCAAATTGGACGTCTCCATTATTTTGCATTATATCACCATTTTATGATATGTTTTGGCTTCTTCATTTAATTAAACACACTCAGCTGTGATATTAATGAACATGGCCTATGTTAGCAACTTTGTGCACACAATCCTATCGTGTAGTCTCTGAGCATAATGCAATTACTTCTGCTATGTACTTTTTTTTTCCCTCTTAAATTGCATAATGTGTTGGCACATGCTACATTTTTATCATTTATATTTTTGTTTGATGTCTGCATTTGTTTATACATATATATATATATATATATATATATATATATATATATATTTAATACACTCATTTAGACCAGTCTTATTTTGACTCCAATATTTGTATTCATTTAAATAAATGTAGCTTTTTAGCATAAACCATAAAGGAAATGGACAGTGTGGACAATTGTATACACAAGGGAAAACAATAAGGAAAGATGTAAAGGTCTTTGCTGCCAAAAATACACAATTTATGTTTGTTTAAAAAATGTTTAAGTTTGTGTATATATATATATATATATATATATATATATATATATATCAGTGGAGGATGCTGGTCTTTCAAGGAGGGGAAGCTCAATTTCGGCCTACATCATAAAATGTGTCGGTTTATTTATACGTAAATTCTACCCTCCGTTCCTTTTCAAGAAAATGCTCTGTGACCCTGTCGTACCAACGAGGCGTCTTTTCCAGGGACTTGACTAGTGTCCTCTCAATGGCCAGCAGAGCTAGGCTGCTTAAACGGCCTTGGCCCATGTGAAGTGTGTCCGCCTGTGAGTGCTTTGTGACGGTGGAGGGGCTCAGCAGCACCCGCTGGACAGAAATTGAGATAGAAGTCAGAAAGAGTGATAGAAGTCAGTCTCCAAACACAAGCAACTACAAAAAACCCACCAGAAACAGAAGCTCGATTTGTCACTAGTCGTTTTTAACAAAGAAAATGCCGCTAAGAGAATTAAGAAAGTCTCCAGTTCAACTCAGAACAGAATGAAAATGTAATGCTCCCACGGATCTTTACACCAAAGGATCGCTGATTCGCTCATTTCGCTGTCAATCAAAAAGGGATTCAGCCTCAGACAGATCATCCAATCATCATGCAGAAGCTGAGCGTCCGGGCCAGCCGAGGCCAGCCCACTGCCCCATACACCCCCAGAGACGCTGAGCGTCCGATGGGCGGGACAAAGCCCAGCATTTATCCAATGACTCGTCTCATTTCGCTGCTTCACTATTGAACTCTGTGTACGCTCAGCGTCCTCACTGTTTAAAGCACTGTGAAGCTGTGGGAATGATTGAGAGGAAAGCCGCGTCTTTACCAGTGATAAGAAGCTGATTCTGAACAAAAGTTGAGCGCGTTGTAGTGCATATTTATTCAGTGACATGTACACACAACAGTATATATTTGATCACTTATTTTTTTGACATTTTAGGGGGAGCTGAGCTTCCCTTGCAGTCTTAGAGCAATCGCCTCTGATATATATATATATCATCTGTAAATCATCTTTATGTATTATCAGTTTTTGACGTTGAGCAGAAGAATCTTCACATCACAAGAAAAATGCATTAATCTTTACTGTTCATATTAGACCTGAAATAGTTCTATAAATGGTCATGGTCATAGTTTAGAATAATTTCAAGCATATGACAGGCCCCCTTCTCTTTCCTGTTTTCCTGAGCGATGGCTTTACTGTGTTTCCTGACATTGAGAACTTGCAGCGTTCGAGTGGGGGTTCACCTTTGCGCCGAGGGCATGTAGGCGCCACTTTTATCAGTCTGCTGTATCTCATCCGAACTGGGAAGGCGGCTACGGCCATTTTTTATTATCCCCTGGTGCTGCGATAATGTCATTAATCTCAGTGGTCCCTGAGCCTTAGGCATTCTTTCGCACGTTAGAGTGAACGTCATTAGTCATCGCAACGCCTGCCCACTCACCTGGCTCTGCACACACGCAAACAGCACACAAACACTGATAAGATGGCTTTAACAATGAGAATGGCATAGATTACGACGTAGCTTGCTGTGCGTGGTCCATCAACCTGGAGATGGTTGGTGTGTGTGTGTGTTTGGGGTGTGAATAAGTGAGAAACCAAGTGTGAAAGATGAGAGATGGGACTGGGGGAAACCTCTCATACTGTAAACACAAATCCAGTGCTGGACAAATGTATAAAAGATGGACACATTCTGCCAAATTAATTTTGTTCATTGTTCAAATGAAGAAAAAAAAAGACATGTAAACCACTCACATCAACGTTAGGAGATGATCAAAGCACAGCAGCCTGGCAGATTCCTCTGGAACAGCTGCCTGGTTCATGTGCTGTAAACACAATCTGCAAACACTGAAATCGGATGGTCATGACAGTGTGACAGAGCAGACCACGTGAACGCCTCTGTTCTACAGCTGTAAGCTTGTACAGCCATTTTAGACACTATTTTTCATCAAACGTAGGAGGAAACAGTGTTATTGAGCTGCAGTGGGCCTTTTTTGTGACAGTTATTTATAGACATGGATGAAAATTGACATGTCTAGTCATCGTTAGCTGCTTTTGCCTGATTGGACAAGCTTTACAAAATGGTGTGGTTACTCCTTACATTAAAAACAAGGTTTTAATAAGAATCCTGCTGATCTTGAGAAATCTGTGGGACCTAAATAAGGACGGATATCAGACAACAGATATGCTGTCTGGGTCTTTAATAGTGTATGGAGATGTTTGTTTCTCTCTCTCTCTCTCTCTCTCTCTCTCTGTGTGTGTGCTCTCTCTCTCTCTGTGTGTGTGTGTGTGTGTGCTCTCTCTCTGTGTGTGTGCTCTCTCTGTGTGTGTGTGCTTTCTCTCTCTCTCTCTGTGCTCTCTCTCTCTCTCTCTCTCTCTCTCTCTCTCTCTGTGTGTGCTCTCTCTCTCTCTCTCTCTCTCTGTGTGTCTGTGTGTGCTTTCTCTCTCTGTGTGCTCTCTCTCTCTCTCTCTCTCTCTCTCTCTCTCTGTGTGTGCTCTCTCTCTCTCTCTCTCTCTCTCTCTCTCTCTCTCTCTTTCTCTGTGTGTGCTCTCTCTCTCTCTCTCTCTCTGTGTGTGTGTGCTCTCTTTCTCTCTCTCTCTCTCTCTCTCTCTCTCTCTCTCTGTGTGTGTGTGTGTCTGTGCTCTCTCTCTCTCGCTCTGTGTGTGTGTGTGTGTGTGCTCTCTCTCTCTCTCTCTCTCTCTCTCTCTCTCTCTGTGTGCTCTCTCTCGCTCTCTCTCTTTCTCTCTCTCTCTCTCTCTCTCTCTCTCTCTCTCTCTCTCTCTCTTACTCTGTGTGTGTGTGTGTGGTTTATGCAGGTTTGCATTTTTTTATATAGGTGCCCTACAGGTTTCTCATGGAACAAAGAATATGTTCTGTGTGACATGTAGCTTTGGTGTGTGCACAGTATTCTCCCATCCTTTGTGTGTGTGTGTGTGTGTGTCTGTGTGTGTGTGTGTGTTAGTCTCTGTGTGAGCTTACTTTGCAGGTTAAGGGCAGGGCGGTAGCCGTCGACTTACTGCCTCTTTCATCCTGACATACCCCGGGGCGCCCACACACACAAACACAAACACACATACATACAGACACAGACTAGCCATGTTGTTACATGGTGCCAATGCAAAGAGAAGAAGGGAAGACGTGACTGCTTTTCCTTTCCTTTAGAGGGCGTCAGTAAAACCCATAAAAAGCTTTGCTTCACCACCTCCATACGTCTGAAATTCTTTCCTTTCACAGACACAAGCCAAAATAGGTCCAGCGTCTGTACACAAGGGAGTCTCTCACATAAACGCGGGTCCAGCGCTGTGATTGGGCATACAAGGGGGCGGGGCAATTCTCCCGAATTCGCCCCAGATCCCGAAATTAATGTACATTGAAGAACAAGGTTGTGACAGCCCTCATTTTCCTGCTGCATGTCTTAGCTGATTCAACCTCTGCTGCTCTAAGCTGATCAGCCTCCTTTGCCCCTGGTGACTTCCTTCCCTCTCTGATCGTCCTATAGTGTGTCCCCAGTGTCTTTTATAGTTGATTATGGCTCTGCAGAGTCACTCTCATTAACCCCATACTGAGCCATCAGATCATTTATTCTGCCGCGCCTTTCTCCCCTATAATGACATCAGAGTGTTCGCTGTGTCTTAAGGTCACTCACTTTACGTTTAGGGATTTGATGCTGACATGATTATTAATTTGTCATATCGCATTATAGATGAGCTTGAGATGAGAACATTGGCCTGTGGGTGGGTCATATATGAGAGAAGATACTCCTTCCTATTCTGTGGTGACTGCAAAATAACTATATCATCAGAACATATATAGAAACTACAGAATGGGGGAGTTACAGTCAAATATTCAGGAGTGGTTTTATAACGAATCAAATGATTGCAAGGGTCGAATATGATGCTGTCAGGTTTTGCCATGATCAAAGGTGTAAAGTCAAGTACAAATTGGAAATGATGAAATTATGATCATAAGGAACTTGCAGGTCAGGAATGATCAGAAAACATACAAATGCTACAGCTTAATGTAGTTGGACAATACACTGATCAGCCATAACATTATGACCGCCGCTTTATTTCTACACTCAATGTCCATTCTCTCAGATTCATTGACCATGCAGGAGAATTTTGTAGTTCTACAATTAAAGACTGTAGTCCATATGTTGCTCTGCATACTGTGTTTGCCCCCTTTCAGCCTGTTCCTCAATGATCAGGACCCACAGAGCAGGTGTGATGTGGTGGTGGATCATTCTCAGCGCTGCAGTGACACTGATGTGGTGGTGGTGTGTTAGTGTGTGCTGTGCTGGTGTAGAGTGGATCAGACACAGCAGTGCTGCTGGAGGTTTCAAACCCTGTGTCCACCCACTGTTCACTCTCTTAGTACCCTCTGTACTCCACTGAACTAAGAGGGTGAATTGCTCCACAGTTAGTGTAGAGAATTTTTACATCACTGACATACTACATGTTTAAAGCTCTGACTGCAAGTGACTGTGCTCTAATCCGCACGTCTACAGCAATGAAATAACGTATACACACTAATGTGTGAGTGTTTGTGCATTTCCTCCACTCTCTTTAAGCTGACAGGATATTTTAAAGCAGTATGCAGGGATATTTATTTTCACACAGCACCATTATCTCTCTCTGTCATCGTCTCTCTCAATTAATCACACAAACTAACTCAGGAGGCTTTCCCATGCGATGTGCCACAGCTCTTTGATGTATTAACAGCATTAGCCTCCTTACGTTGTGACCAAGGGCTATTTAAAGGACTAGATTAGCTTTAAAGGCTTTATCAACCATGCCATGGCTTATAACTCCAGCTCCAAAGTGTTATTGTTAATATTCAAGGTGCAAAGACAGTTTATGTTAATACATTGCTCTTTCAATTCTATGCTAATGTAAAACATCTAAATACATTTGCATTTGTTACTCATATTCAGGAGTGTTTAAAGGTCAGGTCATTCATTTCCTGAGGTTTACTTAGGGTCAGGGCCTTAATCTTAATTACATGGCTAGAGCTCACCATAATGCTAATGCTAGCTGACCCACAGTGTTATTACAGTGCTCACAGTTGTGCCAGTGCTAGCTGAATCCCAGTGTTGGAGCTCTTCATAGCAATTATATACCCCACATTTTACTGATGCTAGCTGACTGTGAGCATTGTTTTAGAAATTTGGTGGATGTTGATGGTCATAGTATGGAAGGAAGGGATAATTCCAAAAGAGTGGAGAAGAATAGGCAGTACCCTTATCCCTAAGGAGAAAGGTGCTGTGGGTATAGAGGTTTTGGACTATATGTCTTCTCAATGTGGAGGGTAAGATTTTCTTTAGTGTGATAGTGTGGAGACTTGTTGCTTATTTAAAAGCAAACTTAATAATTGATACGTCTGTACAAAAGGCAGGGGTTTCTGGCTTTGCCAGAAAACGTGTACAGGAACATTTTTGGATGGAGGGCAAAATTATTCCTATAGTACTGCAGAGACCAGTGAAGAGTTTAGGTAGATAGTATAGTGCAGCGCTAAATGATACTGACCAAGGCTGTTGATAGCATTGATAGATCATGTCTGCCAGGGAAGTTGAAATTAGAACTAAGGGCTTTAATTGCCCAAGTGCAATGCAGAAGAGCATGCCTTGGGTCAGGTGATTCATGTAAAGCTGTTAGTAAGTCCACATCACCAGATAGAAGGCAAATGATGACTACTTTTTTTCGGGAGCAGGAAGAGGAGGCACGGTGTGCAACAGCAGCAGCACAGACAAAACAAGTCCAGTGGCTTCACTGGGAGAATCTAGAGAAGCGGAAGGTCACTTGGCAAAGATTGTGGGCAATGGAGGCAAGTCGTATTAGGTTTTTGTCTTGGACAGTGGGTAGGTGAAGACACTAGTTGTAGATTATGTACAGGGGTTGGCACGCTGAAGTATATTCTATCAGGTTTGTTGGTCACAGGCTCAGTATACATGGATACATAATCAGGTGCTAACACCATATTTTAGCATGTTTGTTGGACAACAAGAAGTAAATGCACTGACAATTAGTTGTAGTATCAATATTGTTAGGTTTGTGCACAGAGTGCACAGGCTATAAATATTGGTAGGTTGGATGAAGCACGAGATTGGAAATTGCTTGTGGACATAGGTAAAAAAAATGCAGGTCCCAGAATGCATTGCGTTAACTAAACTGAGGCCAGATATGGTGCTAGTTAGTAGTTGTGGATAAGGAGAACACAGACTAGTTGGGGAAATAAACTGTAGAGGTGCTGTTGTGGTTGTTGGTGATGTAGCAGGTAAAGATCAGGCAGCACTGGAACTGGTGGCACTGAGCATGCATTAATGGTGCCAGTGGTGCAAGAAAGATTTGTAGTCACCAGGGAGGTCAGTGTGGATTTACAGTCATTGATGCTTAAGGGTAAGGTAGCACTGTAAATCTAGCTCAGAGTGGGGTGGGTTTGGGATGCCAGACTTCACTGTTGAGCCTTCTGGAGGTGTAGTGGGCAAAACATGGACAAGGGGAGGTGCCTACCTGATGCCCCCTTTGAAGAGCTAGTGATGCAGTGGGTGGTTTGGGTACTCATGTGATGGGCTCAATGAGTAACCGTAGTTGTTATGGGTAGCTGGTTGCTGATCAGATCAAAAAAAGCCACAGTGACCTTAGGGTGTAGCTGTAGCATTGAAACAATGGAATTGTGTGGCTGCCAGTCAGAAGAGAGTGGGGTGGGCCCTATCTTATCTTGTGTATGATTATAATAGTGATTATGCTAGCTGTTTCCACAGACGATAACTCTCAAAGTGTTAAAGTGCTAATGCAAACTGACTGAGTGTTATAGGATATTTCACAGTTTCCCAGTTTAAGGTATTTTTAATTGTGCTAATGCAAACTGACTATCAGTGTTTTATAGAGCACATTTTAAAGCAGATGGTAATGGTCCTAATGGTCCTAATGCTAGCTGACTCTCAATGTCCTCATAGCGCAATAGCTAACAGACTCTTATTGCTGTTACAGACCATCATCAATAATAGCACAGATGCTAGCTGATGCACAGTGTTCTCACAAGGCTCTCCAAAGCACTGATGCTAATGCTGCCTGACTCCCTGTGTGTTGTTATAGTGCTGCCTTTCTTTCGTTCTTTTTTCCCCAGTCTGTCAGGTTTGCTCATTCTTCTCTCTATCTTTCTCTTCTAGCCTATTCTTTTCCCCCAGATTCCCCCTCTTTGTTTCTCCGCCTCATTCTTCCCTCATTTTTGCATAATAGTAATTGGTTTAACACCCAAACAGACACACTTGCGTGATCTCATTATTTGATTTGTTTCCATCTTGGCCACTTATTCTATACTGGCTTTGAAAACAATCTATTTGTATGCTTTTTACGTCTCCTTTTTCTCGTGTGCCTACAAGTCAGTGTGGCAGTGTGTTCATCCAAAATGAAGCCCAGTAAAGCTGTCTGTTTGACCCTCATACCAGCAGACACACAAACACACACATACAAACTGAGTGGGTGTAGCAGTGATGGAGGTCGTTGCCTCTGGATTTGATGTGTTGCATCGTTTATGTTCTTGCCCTTTTCTCCCACCCTCTCTCTCTCTCTCTCTCTCTCTCTCTCTCCCTTTCTGTGTCTCTCTGTCTGTCTCTACCATCCATCCTCAAGGCAGCAGGGGTACCGCAGAGGTAAAGACTGAAGAAAGCGTAGTGCACAAACATGCATTATTAATACATTATTATACAGTGCCCTCTACCTCCACTGCCTCCAGTACACACAGACATCGCTGTGGCTTTCCCTGCCTGAGGGTCACCTCAGCTGGGCTAGAGCACTGCCAGACATGCCCCTGTGGGACTGCTTAATTTTTACTTTTTAGGCAGAAGGTTTTGTGCTGTCGCAAGTCAAAAAAACAACAGCACATTCCTTTGTAAATGAAGTTCTAAAGTGTCCACATCTGAGAATCTGAGGGTAAACAAATGCTGGAATGAAACTGAACTACATTGAAATAGGCTGAAAGAGTATGTTTAACGGGGACATATTATTATTAAAAAAAATAACTGAAGTGAATCTGCATATAACTGCATATAAAAGATGAGGCACAGTGGCCGCAGAGAAATAAGAGCAGTGAGTAAAAATGGAGAAAAGGGGAATGGGAAGAAAGAAAACAGAGCGGCAACAATTAAAAAAACTAGAGCTTCTGCTGCTCGCTCCTCACTGCTGTGCGCTCGGGGTCGGGGTGTACAGCGAGCGGCTCATTATCATTTAAAGGAACAGGTGCGTTCTGAACAGGGCTGTTTACACAGGGGGAGAACACTGCTGTGGGGCTCGTGGGGTTTGGACCAAAGCAGGTCACAGACGTTTCACTAAGAACCAGGACTGTGTTCCACTGTGGAGACGAGGGAGAATAACTCTCGTTTTCCATATATAAAAAATAATCACTCAACATATATGATGCTCCAAAATATCCCATTTCTCTCCATCCATTCAGCCTATTGCAGACTATATACTAAAAGCTGCTCTTACAGATTAATTAACAATTAATCTAGTTAGCTAGCCCTAGCTAACCAGTAACTACAGTGTTAAATGGTGAGGTTTATTTGCCATCTTCTAAATGAGAAAATTTAGCTAGTGATGGCAAGTAAATGCAAGTAAAAGTGTGCAGCTCTGATGTGTGTGTGAAACAACAACAGGGTCAGTGTGTTCTGCTTCTGCATGTCTGTAAACACTGTGTGTATTGAGTTATGACTCAGTGCCTGCCTGTTGTAAAGCCCATGAGCTTGGACAAAACGCCCACTTTGAAACAATAGTCAATAGTGGCGGATATGAATGGGCAGGGAATGTGTCAGCAATGGGTTTACTCTTTCAGATCAGTGACTTTATGAAGGGTGAAATATTTATAGTTTGTTAAATTTGCAAACTTGATTAAATGTGGTAATTGAATCCACAGGCTTTGTGGCTTTTTTTTACACACACACTCACTCTCTCTTCCTCTACTCGCTCCCCCTCTTTTGCCATGCCTTTTTTCTTCCTTATCAAGCTCTATTCATTTTGACTCTTTCTCTTTTCCCTGTTGTTTTGCAATCCTCATGTTTTCTCCTTGTTTTTACTGAAGAATTTCTCTATTGCCTTTCTACTAGAAGTACCAAACTTATGCTCAGATATCGAATCATGCATGTGTGTTTTAGTGAATGTTTCACTCCGCTTCACAAGTGTGTGTGTGTGCTTATACGTGTCACTGACTTTAACCCTCTGTTTTCACCAAGACACAAACAGCAAGCATATCAGTTCACTGGCTTAAAAATATTGGCACCCCGCTGACTGTAGGCCACTGCTGATCCATCGTGGGACCCCCCAGATTACTGTCCTCCAGACAACATCTAACAAACTGCATCTTTTACTCAGGAAACTAAACTAAAACAAAAATTACAAACACCTATAAGATATACTTTTTTGCCCTCACTGGATCAACCATCCAGGGGCCTGGAAGTTGTGGGTTCGATTCCCGCTCCGGGTGACTGTCTGTGAGGAGTGTGGTGTGTTCTACCTGTGTCTGCGTGGGTTTCCTCCGGGTGACTGTCTGTGAGGAGTGTGGTGTGTTCTCTCTGTGTCTGCATGGGCTTCCTCCGGGTGACTGTCTGTGAGGCGTGTGGTGTGTTCTCCCTGTGTCCGCGTGGGTTTCCTCCGGGTGACTGTCTGTGAGGCGTGTGGTGTGTTCTCCCTGTGTCTGCGTGGGTTTCCTCCGGGTGACTGTCTGTGAGGAGTGTGGTGTGTTCTCTCTGTGTCTGCGTGGGTTTCCTCCGGGTGACTGTCTGTGAGGAGTGCGGTGTGTTCTCCCTGTGTCTGCGTGGGTTTCCTCCGTGTGACTGTCTGTGAGGAGTGTGGTGTGTTCTCCTCGTGTCCGCGTGGGTTTCCTTCGGGTGCTCCGGTTTCCTCCCACGATCCAAAAAAAAAAAAATTGGTGACTCAAAAATTGTCCGTAGGTGTGAGTGTGTGAGTGAATGTGTGAGTGTGTGTGTTGCCCTGTGAAGGACTGGCGCCCCCTCCAGGGTGTATTCCCACCTTGCGCCCAATGATTCCAGGTAGGCTCTGGACCCACCGCGACCCTGAACTGGATAAGGGTTACAGATAATGAATGAATGAATGAATGGACCAACCATGGTTCATTGTGAAAAGGTGGCTGGACATCATTCGTTTAAATAAGAATGGGCATTTTCCGATGATAGGAGGCAGCAATAATGGATGATAGGACTTTACGCAAATAAGGAGTGGTGTCTATCAGTGGGAATCGAACAGGATTAAACATTCTTTGTCTCAGTTACTACGCTGTGGGAGCTGGAGTTCAGAAACGTTCACAGGTGATAAGTGATAAGTGACCGGGCAATGAAAGGTTAAAAGTAGCTGTTAGTGTGAATGCAGCATAAGACACAGATCAGGGGTGGGCAAAATGCTAAAAATATAGCATCATAGCAATTAAAGACAAGTATAAACCAACACAGAAGCAGCTGCTCTGAGATGTGAATCATTTATCAAAAGACTGTGAGTAATTTATATCAGTAATTTTTAATATTATGGTGTTTTTCTGCACATTGCCTTCTAGTACAATATCGTTTTTGTAGAAAATATTCATCAAATCAATGATGAACAATGCACTGAGGACCACTGGCACTGTTTCTCTCTGTTCTGTAGCAGCTGTACTCCATTTAACCGTTCGACTCTTATGCCCTTCCACAGAGTCCTTCTCAGCTCTCCACACACACCCTCCATTGTTGGCAGAAACACATGCAGATTCTGCCCAAATCAACAGCAGAAAATGCCTGACAAGCTTATGTGCCATTCTCCAATCTCTCTCTCTCTCTCTCTCTCTCTCTCTCTCTCTTTCCCCTCTAACCCCTCCACTCTCCCTCCCTCCCTCCCTCTCATGCACTAATAGTTTTTTTTCAGATGAAAGCGCGAGAAAGATTCTCTCCAGGATGCCTCTTAGCCCTTTTCTCCTCCAGCTTTATAGCAAGGCTTAGCGGCGGTTAGCGTGCGCTTAGCCAGACAAACACTGCGGGTAAGCAACGCTGCAAAATAAGTAAATAAAGGCCGCGTTGAAAAAAAAAGGAAAGCAGAAAAAGAAGACAGCCTGTGAAAGAAGGACACAGAGTCCGGGGTCAGCTCTTTTTAAACTAGCTCTCGTCTTTTAGCCCTTCCATGATTGCACAACACAAAAGCACCAGCCAAATGAAAGGACCTCGCTTTAGACTGAGGGTTTCATTTGCTGCTAAGAGCCTCCTGTGAAATAGATTTTGTAAGAATGTGTGTGTGTGTGTGTGTGTGTTTGGGGGTGGTGGTGATTCCCACATTATTGTGCAATGAAATTTTCCTAATATGTGCCCTTCATGTACGATATTTAATAAAGAGACTTAATAAACAAATCTTCACCATATTTATACAATAATAACGAATAATAATTAAAGACAATCTCCAGTGTCTTGAAATATTCTTAAATCTGAACCATGACTTCAGAGCATCCGTGACATTAGCACTGCTTCAGCAACAATCCCTGCTATAGTTTTTGACAGTAGTTAGGATGGAGAAAAGCAACTAACGCGGGAAGCCTTTCATCACCTGTTCTCTCTTTTTTGCTTTGTTGTCATGGAGATATAATGTGAGAACATTGTGCTATTAGACGGCGTCTTGCTGTCTCTGATTGGCTAATCAGAAACGATGCAAATGAGGCTCATTAGCAGCAGGGATCATCTGAGATGATTGAATAAGGCCTAAGAGAGAGAAAGAGAATTAGACCATTTTACCTTGTCTAAAAGAAGCGTAAGTATATAAACAGAAATATATATATATATATATATATATATATATATATATATATATATATATATATACTACTCTATGAATTACACAGAGGAGGAAGAAGGAATGGATGTAATTAATGATGTCTTGTGTAGCATAAGGCAGACCTAGCTGTGTTCATTTTACCAGAGATTTCCACTTAGAATTAGCACCCTTCATTACCTTACTCCAAACAGCACATTAAACCTGCTCATTTAGCCCAGCCTGTGCTCTAGGTATTGCAATACAGTGGCCCACCATACGGCTGAAATTATTATAGTGTTGGAGTATTGCCCCATCAGCCGCATGCGGGTGGGACGGAGGGGGAATTTAACACATCGTAGTCAACAGGTCTTGTTTTGCTCAAATACAGTGGAGACAACAATGTGTGACTGGTGCGTTTGCCTCAGGGTAGACATTCTGCGTTGATTCACTGGTGAAATTACGAACGTTTCTGTGTGGAGCTGCTTATTTAGAGCTTTTTTATTTAGCCCTGAGGTGTCATTTCTGCCAGGTGTTATAAAACAGCACCACAGGCGTCTGTAGTTTAGAATGATGGCAGGGAACTTCAATTTTGGTTTCAGTTCCAATAACATGTTGTTGTCATAGTGCAAACTATGACAACGTGGACTGATTAAATTATTTGCGTAATAGGATACGCAATCTGATGTGTATGTTAGCATATGATACGTGTTTTTCGATGGCACTGAGGAGTAAAAGATGGTTCGGGTGGTTAAAAAGCCTATACCTTCACTGATTTATAATGTCAGTGTTCTTGTGATGTGTTTGGACAATGTTTGTTTTGTTGTTAGTGTTAAAGCTGTAACTGTGGTGGTGCACTACTTGTGTCATTGGTTCATTAGGCTACCATCAAGAGTACCTTTAATGTTCTTCAATGGTCAGATTGTCCTCTGTGCTGCAGTGATCCTAACGTGGTGGTGGTGGTGTGTTAGTGTGTGTTGTGCTGATGTTATGGAGGTTTTAGAAACCTCAGAGATTGAATATAGTCTATTACCCAAATAATACCTGCTTTGTAGTGGTCCTGTGGTGGTCTTGACCAGTGAAAGACAGGGGTTGGACCAAAGAGGGACCTCAGTCTGTGACTGTAGAACTAAACAGGGCACACACACAGCCAATGGACAGTGAGTGTAGACACAGGTGGTAGTAATGTTATGGCTGATTGGGTTACGTACAAATAATCATCTTTCCACCTGGGAAAGCGAATGTAGTGAACCTCAGGGGCACGCATCCATCCATTGAAATGGCTGTTGTAGCTTTGAGTGAATGTCTACACAGTTTGTGCCGTTAGTGAACAACAGTGTACCTTTAGAGTATATCTTTACTTCTGAGAGTGTAAGAGAATTAAGAGTCTGCTTGCTGCAACATGGCCAAATAACCGCTGTCTGTCTGGTCTTAGCCACAGATGCTCTGGCCACAAGTACACAGTACAAGTGCCAGTTGCATTTTGATGTACATCTGTATATCTGCGTGTACGCACTTGTTTTATACTGGCTCTGGTACTGGTCTATTGTCTGTCCATTGTGATGGTCCATGTTAAAGGATTATAAAAAACTTTTAAAATAAAATAAAATGGACGTTCAAAATAGGTCTAAAAGTAGTCTGTCCGTCAAGGACATATTTTAAACGTCAATGGACGTCCAAAATCCATCTTAATAAGTTAGTTAAGTGGTGACCAATCGATAACGTCAGTGGACGTCCAAAATGCGTTTTATTCAAGTCATTTATTTCAGGACCAATTAATAACGTCAATGGACATCCAAAATACGTCTAATAGTCGTCTTTTCAACTTTCATTTTCAACCTTGAGAGAACGTTGATTAGACGGCAGTCATTACGTTATTTCAGCGTTGAATCAACGGCTAAATTTTTACTGGGGAAGCTTTATTTAAGTTATCATGACCTCCAAAAGGTTTCCTGCACTCTCAGAAAAAAAGATATGGTACAGGAATGTTATCGTTCCTAAAGGTACAAACATTAATGTACGTTTAAAGACACAACAGTTGTTTTAAAGTCTAGTTGTGTTGCCTAAAGGTAGCATACATCCTCTTCTCCAGAATGAGAGGTGAATAATTCTAAGCTTTCATTATAGAACTACGTAACGTAAAATAATAATAATTCATTCATTCATTCATTCATTCATTCATTTCCTGTAACTGCTTATCCAGTTCAGGGTCGCGGTGGGTCCGGTGCCTACCCAGAGTCACTGGGCACATAATAATAATAACAATAATAATAAAATCTAAATAAACAAAGAGGCTGGGAGCATATGGAACGGGGCATATGAAATCCACACAGCTTAAATGTCTACAATTAATAATGTCTATGCGACAGTTATGTTCCCTAACTCAAATACTGAATGCATTCCCTTAAGGGCAGGACCACAGTTTTTCTGAGAGTATACTTTATGAGCTGATGAGAAGTTACAGAAGGCTCCACTCGACCAGAGAAGTTAGATACGAGAGTTTGGCCTGAAATGTGCTTCTGCAGAATTGCACGAGGCTGTAGCTGTTTGATTAGCAGAAAGGACATGCAAGGTTAAATTCTTTCCTCACGGCTACAGATGTGTCCAAATCTCCGTCTCTATCCCTTATGGTAAAGCTGTTAGCCTTTAGCCTAGCGACCTGTCTGACAGTGGTGCTAAATTGCTCACTTCCTCCCCAGTGCATGGGGGATGTCTGTAAACATACACACGAGTCAAGGACTGTTATATATTCATGCGCAAATCCACATTCAGACAGATGTGCCCAGAGACAAACGTTTTAGCATAAATGAGCATGAACTGCATAGAATGTGTAGATGTTACATTTTACCACAGTTAATGTACACACGCATGGTGTTTGAACGCAAAGGCACTGGGGCATGCTGATAAAAAGCTTGAGGCTAAACCTCAGGTTATAATTCAGTGCAGCACACACACACACCAACACACATATACAGTATCATTTTCACTGCTATATACTGAGTGTACTGCACAGCAGAGTATAATTTAATATCTTTAAGCATTCAGGTCAGGCCTGTTATAAGACTGTGCCTGCCATACCACTCTAAAACACAACAGTGACAATCCGGCTTAAAAGATACCTTGTTGGAATGAATGTAAAAATGTAATAAATTACTCCAGATCTTCTAAACTAATTCATTATGTGAATGTGGATTATCAGTTTGAAGAGAATGGGCTTTAGGTTTGGATCCTCTCCTCAGGGAGGTCACTGTCTGTGAGGAATGTGGTTTTTCTCTGTGTCTGTGTGGGCTTCCTCCAGGTGCCCCCACAGACACTCAGTGAATGGGTGAGTGTGTGACATCGGCCACAAATCTGTGTTTGTTTATGTGAGCTTGTCTCGTCACAACAAATGAGACAAAGCTGACCCTTTGTGTTAAGGTTAGCTGTAGAGTGTAAAATCCATCTGTCTCAGTGTTGTTGGCTGCTCAGGGACACTTGTAGGTTCATTATCTGTAACCGCTTATCCAGTTCAGGGTCGCGGTGGGTCCAGAGCCTACCTGGAATCATTGGGCGCAAGGTGGGAATACACCCTGGAGGGGGCGCCAGTCCTTCACAGGGCAACACACACACATTCACCCCTACGGACAATTTTGAGTCGCCAATCCACCTACCAACGTGTGTTTTTGGACTGTGGGAGGAAACCGGAGCACCTGGAGGAAACCCACGCAGACACAGAGAGAACACACCACACTCCTCACAGACAGTCACCCGGAGGAAACCCACACAGACACAGGGAGAACACACCACACTCCTCACAGACAGTCACCCGGAGGAAACCCACGCAGACACAGGGAGAACACACCACACTCCTCACAGACAGTCACCCGGAGGAAACCCACGCAGACACAGAGAGAACACACCACACTCCTCACAGACAGTCACCCGGAGGAAACCCACGCAGACACAGGGAGAACACACCACACTCCTCATAGACAGTCACCCGGAGGAAACGCAGACACAGGGAGAACACACCTCACTCCTCACAGACAGTCACCCGGAGGAAACCCACGCAGACACAGAGAGAACACACCACACTCCTCACAGACAGTCACTCGGAGGAAACCCACGCAGACACAGGGAGAACACACCACACTCCTCACAGACAGTCACCCGGAGCGGGAATCGAACCCACAACCTCCAGGCCCCTGGAGCTGTGTGACTGCGACACCTACCTGCTGCGCCACCGTGCCACCCACACTTGTAGGTGATCACTGATATTCGAGTATCATGCTGTCGTCCAGTCCTAAGCGACTCTTTACTAGATTACCAAAGTCAGTCTGATCTTCTCTGACTAGACTTTCTGTCAAAACTCAGAAGAGTGCTTCTTCCTCACCATTGAAAACCAAGCAAATGGATTCTCTTTGGGTCCAAATCTAGAGTCAGCCCTCTTACGCTCTTATCCTTAGCACAAGCATTACCAAAGACATCACACAACAGGGGCTTAGATCCACAGCCCTGCAGGGATTGAATGGGACAGTAATGGCAGGTGCAGTGTGGCCTGGAGATAAGGGTTTATCTAGAGGGAATCCAGTCCAGAGAGAGAGAGGGAGAAAGAGAAAGAGTGAGAGGGTGCTGGGGAGGGAACGACAGACAAGAGCAGGGAACAAAGTGGTGGGGATACAAGTATAAAATAGAGAGAAAGAAAACGAGTGGAGAAAGGAGAAAGGAAAAAAAACCCCAAAAGATAAAAGAGAGAGAAAATAGAGGAAGAGTGAGGCTCTGTCCCCTCCAACAGATCCAAGGAGACTCCAGAGAAGTCAATTTAACATCAGTGTCACACAGCACAAGGTCACGCTCCAGATCACACTGTATTCCCCTATGGAGTGTAGGCATCAGAGCAAACTCCATATTTGGCAAGAGATGAGTTTAGTGATGAATGATGTACACCAAGGAGACACACAACACTGATGCTATAGGATAGGTTTTAAATCTGATGAATTCCAGTTGCTCTGCCACTCTCCTGTTAATTCATACATGTACATGTGTAGCTCTACTGGTTATGATAAGTACGTAGCTATATAGCAGTTCAGGTTAATGCGGATTCTCCTGGTTGGCCTGTCTCAATTCCTGGTTGGAATTTCAATTTTATCCCGCCGGCGGCATAGCCGACCTCAAAGGGTTAAAGGGGAGGCATTAATAAATACATTCCTTAGTTCGGTGTATGTATACATTAGTCCATCAACTCACACACTGTGGAAAAAAAAGATCACCCAGTCAGTTTTTTAAAGGGTTTGTGCTGCTCTTTCTGTAGAGCTCCAAAATGGTAGAACTGTCCCACCCCCTTCGCCTGGATCTCTCCAATCACAGCGGCAGCCCCATGAGCAGAGATGGGGTTAAACTGTATAAAACAGACATGACCAGAGCAGAGAACCAAAAACAAGAGCGGAGAAACGAGAGGACTGGCAAAGCCATGAAAATGAGAGGAGAAGGAAGAGAACAACCTCACTTTATGTAGTTGATTCTCAATGTGTGTGTGGTGTCAAGGTGAGCAGTGTGTGAGCTGTGGAGGTGAGGTCAGTGTGAGCTCCAGGTAGGCAGTCTGTGAGCTGTGAGGGAAGAACTGTGCTGTGGCGTTTGATCCTTGTGTTGTTTGGATCGAAGGAGGTCACTGACGTTTTATTAAGACACAGAACTGTTTTCCCTTTTTTGATGAAGAAGAATAATGTGCCCCATTAATGGCAGGTACTCTTTTTGGAATCTGCATGTGGCTAAAACCACTGAAAAGCACTGGATGTGACATTGTAGAAAAAATATATATACATAACTCTAGCATGAATTTTCACAATTGCACATAAAGCAACATTCATTCATTCATTCATTATCTGTAACCCTTGTCCAGTTCAGGGTCGCGGTGGGTCCAGAGCCTACCTGGAATCATTGGGCACAAGGCGGGAATACACCCTGGAGGGGGCGCCAGTCCTTCACAGGGCAACACACACTCACACATTCACTCACACTCATACCTACAGACACTTTTGAGTCTCCAATCCACCTACCAACGTGTCCACACTCCTCACAGACAGTCACCCGGAAGAAACCCACGCAGACACAGGGAGAACACACCACACTCCTCACAGACAGTCACCCGGAAGAAACCCACGCAGACACAGGGAGAACACACCACACTCCTCACAGACAGTCACCCGGAAGAAACCCACTCAGACACAGAGAGAACACACCACACTCCTCACAGACAGTCACCTGGAGCAGGAATCGAACCCACAACCTCCAGGTCCCTGGAGCTGTGTGACTGCGACACCTACCTGCTGCGCCACCGTGCCGCCCTACAGCAACAAACTGTAAAATGAAATAAAGTCAAACAACAACAGTAACATAAAGTAAACATAAAAATGGATAGCTTTTACTCTAAAATATCGATTATGTCAGATTTAATCAAAGTGTTGGCATATGGTTTTCAACTGAATTCAGTTAAATTTTTGCTCTTTTTAAAGCTAAGACTTTCACTAAAAATATTAAAATCAGTAACAGATATAACCCAAAGTTTTTAATATACAAAGTAATTTCTAACAGAAGTTCTTCTATTAGTTCTGAAGTTTGTTTTGCTTTGGCGCCTTCATGCGTAAGAGTGTCTGACAGGCTGTACTCTAAACCGGGTCGTGCTGGAATTTTTTGGAGTAAAACAAAAGAAAAGTGGTGCAGCAGTTTTCTGATTTTATGCTTCAGAGATTTAGAGGTCTTTGCTTATTCAGATCCATCACGCACCTTCTGCTGACAGCTTAAAATAAAACAACTCAGAACTTATTCACTTTAGCTTTCAAGTAGCTTTTGCTTTTTTTCCTGTTTCGTGGTTGTATTTTTACTCCTCCTGTGTGTGTGCTTTTACCTTTTGTGAAGCACTGTGCTCCATTTCTGTGTGAACGGTGGTAATGTGACTTCTGCTTTTATTTATATAGTTATTACACTGAGAGTTATGCGTAAGAAATGTTGGTAAAAATGTTTACGTATAATAATAAAGATGATCTTCTTTATTATTATTACTGCGTCACGGTGGAGCAGCAGGTAGGTGTCGCAGTCACACACCTCCAGGGTCCTCCCTGTGTCTGCGTGGGTTTCCTCCGGGTGACGGTCTGTGAGGAGTGTGGTGTGTTCTCCCTGTGTCTACGTGGGTTTCCTCCGGGTGACTGTCTGTGAGGAGTGTGGTGTGTTCTCTCTGTGTCTGTGTGGGTTTCCTCCGGGTGACTGTCTGTGAGGAGTGTGGTGTGTTCTCTCTGTGTCTGTGTGGGTTTCCTCCGGGTGACTGTCTGTGAGGAGTGTGGTGTGTTCTCTCTGTGTCTGCGTGGGTTTCCTCCGGGTGACGGTCTGTGAGGAGTGTGGTGTGTTCTCTCTGTGTCTGCGTGGGTTTCCTCCGGGTGCTCCGGTTTCCTCCCACAGTCCAAAAACACACGTTGGTAGGTGGATTGGCGACTCAAAAGTGTCCGTAGGTGTGAGTGTGTGTGTTGCCCCGTAAAGGACTGGCGCCCCCTCCAGGGTGTATTCCCTCCTTGCGCCCAATGACTCCAGGTAGGCTCTGGATCCACGACAACCCTGAACTGGATAAGGGTTACAGATAATGAATGAATGAATGAATGAATTAGTAGTAGTAGTAATAGTATTAGCAGTAGTAGTTGTTTTTTTGTTTTCTTAGCACACTCCAAAAACGCTTAGATGATACGCAGGTGTGTGTGAGAGTGACAGGGTGAGTGTGTTATGCCCTGTCATGGACTGGTGCCCTGCCAAGGGAGTGTTCATGCCTCGCACCTAGTTATTCTGAATAGGCTCCATACCCAACATAACCCCGATAAAATGGTTACGGAAAATGAATGAATGAATGAATGCATAATTATAATTACCGCAAACTACTTAACAAATGGACCTGGACACTGCATTGCGTTTTACAGAAAACAACCCTGTCTCATGAATCTGTGAAAAACTGGAATTTGATTTGGAGACTCAGTCGGAATACACGTCCCAGTATGCTGTTCAGTCAAAGATCAAATTACCGTATTGACTCGTGCCTGTGCTTTCACCCACCAGGGATAATTTTCTCTGTGTGTGGCTGCTGCTCTCTATTTGCAGTTTAGTACTATACTACTACATTACAGGTGGTGCTTAGATCGTGGTTGCTTTATTAAGACAGATCTGGGATCAGTTTCAATCCCAGCTGAGGTCATTATATTAGAAGTGATAAAACTTCTCAGAATTCAGCAGTGATAAATAATGCAAACACAGTGGATGCTGATTATTATTACTGCTGTTACAATGGTTAGCGACTTTAAATGGTTAATTTGTTTTTTGTGAATCTGTAACAGTTTTGTTTTTTACACAAATTTAAACCCAGAACAAAAGTGTCTTTTGGCTCTGGTATCGAGGTGGATTTGCTTGGGTTTGTTTGAACTGTAGACTAATTAAAACAAATGTTAATTTGCGGACATGGTCTTGGCCTTGAAGCAGACTTGCCCTGTATCCTTTATTTAGAGCAGGAAATGAGCATTAGCACTGGTTTTTTAATGCATTTATACGTTCAACATTACAAAGCTCTAATTAGGAAGTAATACAACTGAGTAAACACAATCTAGGGCTACACAATATATTATATATATTTGTTCCAGAAAAGTTTAACCAAAAATGTGCTCAGTATAGTCCACCATATGTAAACTAGTACAGGCAGACGAAGACAGGCATGAAAACGTATTGCATTATACATACTCTGATGCACTTCATTCATTCATTATCTGTAACCCTTATCCAGTTCAGGGTCGCGGTGGGTCCAGAGCCTACCTGGATTTATTGGGTGCAAGGCGGGAATACACCCTGGAGGGGGCGCCAGTCCTTCACAGGGCAACACACACTCACACATTCACTCACACACTCACACATACGGACACTTTTGAGTCACCAATCCACCTACCAACGTGTGTTTTTGGACTGTGGGAGGAAACCGGAGCACCCGGAGGAAACCCATGCAGACACAGGGACAACACAGACACAGAGAGAACACACCACACTCCTCACAGACAGTCACCCGGAGGAAACCCACACAGACACAGAGAGAACACACCACACTCCTCACAGACAGTCACCCGGAGGAAACCCACACAGACACAGAGAGAACACACCACACTCTTCACAGACAGTCACCCGGAGGAAACCCATGCAGACACAGAGAGAACACACCACACTCCTCACAGACAGTCACCCGGAGGAAACCCACACAGACACAGAGAGAATACACCACACTCCTCACAGACAGCCTAATGCACTTCTTCCTTTTAAATTATATTTTTTAACAACTTTTTTAGTGAATCAGTGAATCTCCCCTGTTGTACGCAGCTACGCCAGCCTTAGGAGGGCAGGGGCTAATGCATTCTTCCTGAGAGGCATGTAGCCAACCCAGTGCCTCTTTCCAAACTGTCATTTATGCAACACCACTTAACAACCTTATGCATCAGCGGAGAAAGCAAACCACCAAGATTTGTCAGTGCTAGTTAGCACCATGAGCAGAAATAGGAGGGAGGAAAGGCTGTCCCACCCCCACACAGAGCGAGGCCAGTTGTGCTCTGTAGGACTCGGACGGTTGGAGGCATCATCTGGGATTGAACCAGAGGTCTCCTGGTGATAGGATCAATCTCCACTTGATTTTTAGCTATTCAGCAAGGCATACTGCTCTTACAATGTATATTTCTATTATAACTACCATATATATATAGCCCTCTTTGAATGTGTGTTTGACACTGTGGTGCAGCAACAGATGAGCTACTGTCTCTGACTTTACATCTACAAGGTGGACCAACAAAGGAGTGTCTCACAGAGTGGACAGAGAGTGGACACAGGGTTTAAAAACTCCAGCAGCACTGCTGTGTCTGATCCACTCTACACCAGCACAACACACACTAACACACCACCACCACGTCAGTGTCCCCTGCTCTGTGGGGGTCCTACACGGGTTCTGATCATTGAAAAACAGCATAAAAGGAGGCTAACAAAGCATGCAGAGCAATACGTAGTCCACAGTTAGTGAACTTCACAGTGCAACTGAACACTCAGTGGAGCTGAGTAAATGGAGTGCAGAAACAAGGAGTTCTTCAAAATATATGTAAATTATGTTTTGCCAGGTTTCAGAAGCAAGATTTCTGCTTCCCTTTAATAAGGGAGAAAACAAAAGGCCCATTCCCAATCTGCCAAGCTGGTGGTCATCTCATTTAGATCACTAAGATCCAACAATAATCGTGGTCCTTGAAAAGATGATAAACAGAAGCAGTCCTCCCATAGCCACTGAGCGCGGGAGCAGCTGGAAATTAAACACATTCCTCACCTGTAAGCCCTGGTTATCCCTCTTTAATGATCACATTCTCTCTACATGTTTATCGTAATTGGAGGTCGATGGAGGGCCGCCACCGGGGGAGCAATTGCTCTTTGCTTTATAGTCATCCTTTCCCTTTTTCAAGATGATTACCCAGGTGCTGGAGTCTTCAAAACCGTTGCATTCACAGATTTATATATGGCTTTAAGAGAAATAAAGCACCAACCCTGGACTCTTAAACAGCCGTTTATGTCCAATCTGTTGTAAGAATGCATTTGAAATCTACTGTGTTCTGTTGAAGGTTTGGTGCTATTAGATTTAAATCAGACGTATAGCCAATGCCGTCCTACCTCAGAGTCTTTAAAACAGTATTGTGCTGACTTTTCATAGATGTTTATGTGGTTCCCAGCGTTTTAGTGGTAATTATGGCCTTGTTATGTGTGTCTCTACTCAAAATGTAGTACTTTATTATTTCTCTCCCACTTCCAATCTGCCTTCCTTGCTTTATTTCTATCTTTCCCCTTAAACTGCTTGTGGTACTTCATCTACATATGTGTGTTTATCCATGTAAACATCTTTCATTCCTCTTCTTTCCCTGATTGAGCTGATTGTGATGTTCTATCACTGCGTAAATCCCTTTAATACATCATCCTATTCTCTTGTTCTCTTTTGCTTTCTCTCACTCTCTTTTGTAATCAGTTTGCTTTAAAATGACTGCCCTTAGCAGGTGGCTGAATTAGAGAGACAGAGACATGGAGAGATACGGACTGAGGGAGAGAAGGGAGGAAATCGGAAAGAATGAGATCCTAATGATAGTCCAGGCTTCCTAATAAGGTGCAAATTCTAGGCCTCTGGCATGCGCAACGCAAATTGCTTTTTGACAGTATATTTAAGATGGTAATCGAGTGTCATTTACTGCAGCCAATTTCATTTGGATTGCCTTTCGCATTTGCTCCCTCTGTCTCCAGAGCAATTGGGTGCAATATGTGCATGTATGTGTGTGTGTGTGTGTGTGTTTGTCTCCATGAGGCAGTAGAAGAATGGTTTTCTCCAGAATTGTAGAGGTCACACAGGGGAGAACTAGCTGGTTTTAACCTGAAATGGTTGCTGTTTGTTTGGAAGGGATGCAGACATTTGCAATAAAAGGGATCACCTGAGAAATGACTTTGACACGACTTAAGAGTCTATAGCGAGACGTACTGTGCCCTAAAGCCTGACTGTGATTTTTATTATGTTTCATTCATTCACAGGACATTGTGGAGCCTCTTAAAATCATGTCTCTAATCATTCATTCATCCATTATCTGTAACCCTTATCCAGTTCAGGGTTGCGGTGGGTCCAGAGCCTACCTGGAATCATTGGGCGCAAGGTGGGAACACACCCTGGAGGGGGCGCCAGTCCTTCACAGAGCAACACAGACAAACACACACTCACACCTACGCACACTTTTTGAGTCGCCAATCCACCTACCAACGTATGTTTTTGGACTGTGGGAGGAAACCGGAGCACCCGGAGGAAACCCACACAGACACAGGGAGAACACACCACACTCCTCACAGACAGTCACCCAGAGGAAACCCACACGGACACAGGGAGAACACACCACACTCCTCACAGACAGTCACCCGGAGGAAACCCACGCAGACACTGAGATAACACACCACACTCCTCACAGACAGTCACCCGGAGCGCGAATCGAACCCACAACCTCCAGGCCCCTGGAGCTATGTGACTGCGACACCTACCTGATGCGCCACCGTGCCGCCCTGTCTCTAATCATTTATATTAATTATAGCAAAGCATCAAAAGATGGATAAAAACACGACCATCTGTGTCAATACCGTCCGATTGTCCGTGTTTAAATTTTCCTGGCATTTGACGGGGATCAAACTGGTGACCCTCTGCTCCCAACACACACCTTTATTTCCTTCCTTCTGTAAAGAACAGCAGCTGCTGGTAATGCTTGCTTATCCATGTTTTAATTAGTATTCAGCTCAAGATGTTCAGATGTGGGAATATATGCCCAGAAACACACCTACAACAAATCAGCCATGCATCTAATTGCGTGGTCTTGTTTGTGATAGATGCCATAATTTTCTTTTGAGGTTTTATGTTTGCATGCATGTCTGTCATTGTTCTTTATGCGTTTGGCTGTGTGTTAGTTCGACATGGCCTTAGACCCAGAGAAAAAAGTAGGAGCACTATTTATGTGTCTTTGAAAGTCATTTTCTCTCTTGCTGCTTTCTTTCTCTGCCTTTGGCTAAAGACTACTTTTCTTGTGTGAGGTTGTGAAAAGTGAAAGCTGGTCTAATTGCTCGTATGTAAGTGCCATTAACTCCCAGGAGGCCATGCAATTAATGCCCTTTTATTATATAATAATAGGCACAATTAGCTGTGCATTAAAGCCTATGTGTATCTGTATCTACATTTCCTATTCTGGGGAAGTCACATGGTGGAGAGGGGCTTTGAACACTTTTGGTCTATTAAGCTGGATTGTTCTCTGCCTAAAAATCGGGGTGATATATATGTGGATATAATGCTTGTTCAATCAATACTGCTAAAGAATTCATCAGTCTAAGGTTGTCTCTTCCAAAACCTGTAAAGTTCACATAAATATGAAAAAAAAAAAAATTAATTCATTATCTGTAACCCTTATCCAGTTCAGGGTCGCGGTGGGTCCAGAGCCTACCTGGAATCATTGGGCGCAAGGCGGGAATACACCCTGGAGGGGGCGCCAGTCCTTCACAGGGCAACACAGACACACACGCATTCACTCACACACTCGCACCTACGGACAATTTTCAGTCGCCAATCCACCTACCAACATGTGCTTTTGGACTGTGGGAGGAAACCGGAGCACCTGGAGGAAACCCACGCAGACACAGAGAGAACACACCACACTCCTCACAGACAGTCACCCGGAGCAGGAATCGAACCCACAACCTCCAGGCCCCTGGAGATGTGTACTGCGACACCTACCTGCTGCACCACCGTGCCACCCCAATAAAAATTCAGTTCATGTTTATTGTAATGTGGGAATTTGGAGCCCATCAACCCACACACTATGAAACAAGACCACCCAGTCAGTTTTGTGTGTGCTGCCTAAGTCAGAAGACTTGAAATAAAATGAGCTGTTCTGACAAGTAAAAAAAAAAGAAACAGACACAACGAGGGCAGAGAAATATGAGCACTGAGTAAAAACAGAGAAAAGGAGAAAAGGAAGAAATAAAAGCAAGTGAAAACGGCTAAAAACCAGAGCTTCTGCTCCTCGCTCCTCACTGCTGTGCGCTCGGGGTCGGGGTGAACAGCGAGCGGCTCGTTATCATTTAAAGGAACAGGTGCGTTCTGAACAGGGGCTGTTTACACAGGGGGAGAACACTGCTGTGGGGCTCGTGGGGTTTGGACCAAAGCAGGTCACAGACGCTTCACTAAGAAACAGAACTGTGTTCCACTGTGGAGGAGACAAGACATAAAACATGAAATTGTATTCCATAGGAACAGAACAGAAATGTACCACATTAGAAGCCTTCTACCGTTCTGTTTAAATTGTACAGTGACCTTGACTGTAGT
>NC_089801.1:3961146-3981146 GCF_029633855.1 Hoplias malabaricus
ATAAGGCTCTTAGAATGAACAATAATTATTTATCTTGTAACTTATAAATACGTAATAACAAAAGTGTCACTATTCATTATAATGCCTTTTAAATGGATAATAACCTGTGTATAATTATAAAGCACCCATAATACATCTTGCCAGTTATAAACGCATTATTGATGCTTAAAATGTATAATAGAGCACATATTAATAAGCCATTATAAAGGAAATTATATCTCTTTGTAACTTGGTTATAATGCTGGGTAAGCATACTTATAAACTCCAATAATGCCTCATAAGGCTCTTATAATTAACTATAATATATATATAATTATATTATATAATTATTTATTTCTTAACTATAAACTTATAAACGTGTAGTAACACGTGTCACTATTCATTATAGAGCCTTTTAATTGGACAATGACCTGTGATAATTATAAAGCACCTATAACTTATTAATGATCACAAACACATTATAAATGTTTAAAATGTCATCATTGTAATTATAGTTAATTATAAGAGCCTTATGAGGCATTATTAGACTTACACAGCATTATAACCAAGTTACAAAGTTATAATTTCCTTTATAATGGCTTATTAATATGTGCTCTATTATACATTTTAAGCATCAATAATGTGTTTATAACTGGTAAGATGTATTATAGGTGCTTTATAATTATACACAGGTTATTATCCATTTAAAAGGCATTATGATGGATAGCAACACTTTTGTTACTACATATTTATAAGTTACAAGATAAATAATTATTGTTCATTATAAGAGCCTTATGAGGCATTATTAGAGTTTATAAGTATGTTTATGAAGCATTATTACCAAATTATAAATGGTTATAACTGTAGTTATAAAGGCTTATAAATATGGGCTTCATAGAAAGTGTTACCGAAAATGATATCATTCTGAAGAAACATGAGCTGAAAACAGATTAAAGTCGTGAATTGCATTTTTACAGTGATGCAGATCTGATAACAGCTTACAGTTTAATTCAATTAATCTTTCAGCTGAATCTAGATCAGTCGAAGTTATAGCTGTGTGTTAATGAGCTGTGCATGTTCTCTTTTCTTGCTAAACTTGTCTGATAATCTAAATACTTCTCTGTTTCCACTCCCCCAGTTACAGGCAAACTGCTTTCTATGAGAAATGTGATCCCAACCACCAGCTCTTTTCAAACTGAATGTAACACAACGCTGCTCTAAAAGTTCTGCACACTTTGCACAGGCTTGTGTAATGTTAGGGGTTATCATTCCACCCAACAGAGGTAGTGAGACCTGTTTTGCTCTCTGGACCTCCTGGGCCTGGATGGCTAAAGCAATATCAGCGTCAGCGAGACTGCTGCAGCACTCTGGGAACCCTTGAGCCTCCTGTTTTTGAACTTTGGACACTTGTTTATTGTATTTGTGTTAGTTTTAGAGAGAGAGAGAGAGAGAGAGAGAGAGAGAGATTCCCTTGAACATGTCTAGCAAATGTTTTTAAACCTGGGTCAGCACTTGTAGTTCAAAATGATTCAGATTGATGGTGTGTGTGTGTGTGTGTGCATGTCTGTACAGGACATAGCTCATCTGCCAAATTTTATCAAAGCAAGTTCAAACCAATCCTGTATTTATCCACTTTATTCTCTGTGACAGAGAGTCATCCAAAATGGAGCTTTTAAAAATAAGTCACTGCGCTGCATTAGCCATCGCCAGTAATTGACCTCAGTGTGCACTGTTTTTTCCCACAATAAACCTAGACCTGTTAAGCATTGCCCTCCTCATTTTAGAGACGGATCAGTGGCTGTCGTTAGGTTTGTTTCAGGGCCATGCAGCGTCCATTACACTTTTTTAAAATCAGAAATCCCTATTAGTTTAAGTCTCTTCTAGATACCTTTTATAAACCATGTGTTTTTAAGACAATTTCCGCTCCGGGTGATTGTCTGTGAGGAGTGTGGTGTGTTCTCCCTGTGTCTGCGTGGGTTTCCTCCGGGTGACTGTCTGTGAGGAGTGTGGTGTGTTCTCCCTGTGTCTGCGTGGGTTTCCTCCGGGTGACTGTCTGTGAGGAGTGTGGTGTGTTCTCTCTGTGTCTGCGTGGGTTTCCTCCGGGTGACTGTCTGTGAGGAGTGTGGTGTGTTCTCCCTGTGTCTGCGTGGGTTTCCTCCGGGTGACTCTCTGTGAGGAGTGTGGTGTGTTCTCTCTGTGTCTGCGTGGGTTTCCTCTGGGTGACTGTCTGTGAGGAGTGTGGTGTGTTCTCCCTGTGTCTGCGTGGGTTTCCTCCGGGTGCTCCGGTTTCCTCCTGCAGTCCAAAAACACACACTCGTAGGTGGATTGGCGACTCAAAAGTGTCCATAGGTGTGAGTGTGAATGTGTGTGTGTCTGTGTGTGTTGCCCTGTGAAGGACTGGCGCCCCCTCCAGGGTGTATTCCCAAATTGCGCCCAATGATTCCAGGTAGGCTCTGGACCCACTGTGACCCTGAACTGGATAAGGGTTACAGACAATGAATGAATGAATGAATGAATGAATGAATGTGTTTTCAAGAATGGCCTGCTACAATTACAGTTGGAGAATGCCTTTTTTCAAGGTCCTTCATTTCAGGGATGTGTTTTCAGCAGCATCCCAGGGTAAAACTTATTTGAGTTATTCACGATCATTTCCATTTGATTCTGAAACGGATTGGTATGAATAGGGCATATGCTTGTTAGTATGTTAACCTGGGCGGGTTGCCAGGTATGACCAACTGCTGTGGCTGTTTTGCATACTGAATATCTGCCACCAAAGAGTAATTGCCTTCAGTCCCTTCCAACTGAATGTTCATTTTCGGTTTTAGGAAGTGAAATGTAGATCATATTCATGTGTGAAGTTTAACATATCATTATATGGATTAAATTAACCTTGATTTTTATTCCAAGTGCTTTTTATGATCATAAAACCTTCCTTTCAGCAGCTGTATTACACTAGCGTTACAGGCCGTAGCTGAAAATCTGATCACATTGAAGGAATTCAGTTTGTATTTAGGTTGAGAATTGGCAGCTGCGTGTGTTAAAGTGACAGTGAGTACCGTCTTCTACGAAGGTAACGCAGTTCTCTGTGTTAATGTGCTTTGGTCACAGATTGGCTGGTTTCTGGACCTTTTCCTTTAACAGATAACGAGGTCAGACAGTGTGAAGCAATAAGAAGCGAGGCTCACAGAAGCTCAGCTTGGTTGTCCTCTTTCTTTGCTCATTTTCACTGGTTTTGCTGCCTCTCTCATTCCATGTCTTGGTTTACTCCTCTTCTTCCTGGTAACGTCTGTTTTAAATGTTTGACCCCGCCTATTACTGACATCATCATGGGTCCAGTGCTGTTCAAAGTCTCTGACCTTGATGTCACAAGTGGAGTAGAAACAATAGCTCCAATCCCATGTTATCTGATCACAGGGAACTAACTGGGGGGGGGGGGGGGGGTCTCGTTTAATAGATTTTGAGTTGGTGGGCTCCAAATAAACACACATATGCATCATCTGAATGGACCCTGTGGCACGGTGGCGCAGCAGGTAGGTGTCGCAGTCACACAGCTCCAGGGGCCTGGAGGTTGTGGGTTCAATTCCTACTCCGGGTGACTGTCTGTGAGGAGTGTGGTGTGTTCTCCTTGTGTCTGCGTGGGTTTCCTCCGGGTGACTGTCTGTGAGGAATTGGTGTGTTCTCCCTGTGTCTGCGTGGGTTTCCTCCGGGTGACTGTCTGTGAGGAGTGTGGTGTGTTCTCCCTGTGTCTGTGTGGGTTTCCTCAGGGTGACTGTCTGTGAGGAGTGTGGTGTGTTCTCCCTGTGTCTGCGTGGGTTTCCTCCGGGTGACTGTCTGTGAGAAATTGGTGTGTTCTCCCTGTGTCTGCGTGGGTTTCCTCCGGGTGACTGTCTGTGAGGAGTGTGGTGTGTTCTCCCTGTGTCTGCGTGGGTTTCCTCTGGGTGCTCCGGTTTCCTCCCACAGTCCAAAAACACACGTTGGTAGGTGGATTGGCGACTCAAAAGTGTCCATAGGTGTGAGTGTGTGAGTGAATGTGTGTGTGTCTGTGTTGCCCTGTGAAGGACTGGCGCCCCCTCCAGGGTGTATTCCCACCTTGCGCCCAATGATTCCAGGTAGGCTCTGGACCCACCGCGACCCTGAACTGGATAAGGGTTACAGATAATGAATGAATGTACCCTGTATTCACACGTGGCATGTTTCTGTTGTCACTTCTCTCAGACGGATGAAGCTTTGTTGATTGCAGGTGTTTCGTTAGCTGACGTTTGACAGAAATGCAACATGTGCCACGCTCCTCTCAGGAACACTGTCAGTGTTTCAGGTCGGGAGAGTCCACGGTTTTAAGGTCTCTGGGGATGACTGGTCCACCAAAGGAGTGTGTCCTATTGAGACCACACACACTTCCAATCTCCTCTCCCCTTCCCAGAAATAATGGCCTTTCTTTGGTATAAGGAGTCCTGGGTAATTGAATATAATTGGATTTAGCGGCTCACTGGCCTTGTGGTCAAACTATCCAGTCCTGACAAAGAAACTGTGGTGTGTGGTGTTTCTTTTGTGTGTGTGTGTGTGTGTGTGTGTGTGAGAGAGAGAGAGAGAGAGAGAGAGAGAGAGAGAGAGAGAGAGAGATTGATTGAGAGAAGACCCCATTCAAAGCATGTCAAGGTCTTTCTTTCTGATCTTGGCCTGAACTCAAACTCCTCTCATTTTCACTGAGTATTTCTGAATTACCTCTGCTTTGAAGTCTGTTAATTACAGCACGGATTGTAGTGTATTGATTATACCTATTATCATTATTATGTTTATTGTTATTATATCGTATATTGATAATATCAGCGTGTTGTAACAAACCTCACCAAATCAAACACATTTATTGGAGAGTGTCAGGGGACGTGGGTTTAGAGGAGGAGACGTCAGGCCACGCTACGCTGCCACAATCTCTCTGACGACTCGTGACATTTTTACTTCCATTTCTTGGCTTGAGCGTAGGGTTTATCTCAAATGTCCTTCATAAAAACAGACAAACCCAAGTATACCTAGTTCTGCTTCCGTCCAGACTCCCAGAGTGATGCCTTTAGAGAGAATCCTCTGTTTATTCTGTACTCAGGTGAACAATCCCCCACCTGTGTCAAACCTGGGAAGTCATTTTCCGTGTAAACAAGCTTCGTTTGTCTGATTCGGCTTTGTTTATTTTCTTACGTCAAATCTGAGGGAATGAGGATGTCCTTAATCTCTTCTCTAAAGAGTGTGAAAGCTGCTCTTCTGAATTTTCTCAGAGCGTCTCTCTCTTTCCTCTAATTTTTTTTTCCTCTTCCCTCACTCCCTACTTTTCTCTCCTGTGGAAGAAATGTCTTCTGGTGTGTGGTGCGTTCTCTCTGTGTCTGCGTGGGTTTCCTCCGGGTGACTGTCTGTGAGGAGTGTGGTGTGTTCTCTCTGTGTCTGCGTGGGTTTCCTCTGGGTGACTGTCTGTGAGGAGTGTGGTGTGTTCTCTCTGTGTCTGCGTGGGTTTCCTCCGGGTGACTGTGTGAGGAGTGTGGTGTGTTCTCTCTGTGTCTGCGTGGGTTTCCTCCGGGTGACTGTCTGTGAGGAGTGTGGTGTGTTCTCTCTGTGTCTGCGTGGGTTTCCTCCGGGTGACTGTCTGTGAGGAGTGTGGTGTGTTCTCTCTGTGTCTGCGTGGGTTTCCTCCGGGTGACTGTCTGTGAGGAGTGTGGTGTGTTCTCCCTGTGTCTGCGTGGGTTTCCTCCGGGTGACTGTCTGTGAGGAGTGTGGTGTGTTCTCTCTGTGTCTGCGTGGGTTTCCTCCGGGTGACTGTCTGTGAGGAGTGCGGTGTGTTCTCTCTGTGTCTGCGTGGGTTTCCTCCGGGTGACTGTCTGTGAGGAGTGTGGTGTGTTCTCTCTGTGTCTGAGTGGGTTTCCTTTGGGTGACTGTCTATGAGGAGTGTGGTGTGTTCTCTCTGTGTCTGAGTGGATTTCCTTTGGGTGACTGTCTGTGAGGAGTTTGGTGTGTTCTCTCTGTCTGCGTGGGTTTCCTCCGGGTGACTGTCTGTAAGGAGTGTGGTGTGTTCTCTCTGTGTCTGCGTGGGTTTCCTCCGGGTGACTGTCTGTGAGGAGTGTGGTGTGTTCTCCCTGTGTCTGCGTGGGTGTCCTCCGGGTGACTGTCTGTGAGGAGTGTGGTGTGTTCTCCCTGTGTCTGCGTGGGTGTCCTCCGGGTGACTGTCTGTGAGGAGTGTGGTGTGTTCTCCCTGTGTCTGCGTGGGTGTCCTCCGGGTGCTCCGGTTTCCTCCCACAGGCCAAAAACATACATTCGTCTCTCTCTCTCTCTCCCTTTTTTTTTTTTTTCCTCTTCCCTCACTCCTTACGTTTCTCTCCTGTGGAAGAAGTGTCTGCTATGCCTTGAGCTGTCGGCATCAATTTGACCCATAGTGACCTTGTCAAGCCTGATATTAACAGGTTTCTTAGTTGGCCACTAGCCCTTGAATTGAATTTGTTTAAAGAGGCAGTGTTCTACTCGCAGGAATATGAAGGAGCGGTGCAGGTCGAGTAAAGATGGTAGTTCCAGCGTTAGCTGATTAGCTAGTGCTTTAATGAAACACAGACAGATAACAGTCTTCAGATGTTTCCAAACATGTCGATCAGGTTTCTTTCCTGAAAAAAACACTCCTGTAAGGAAAGCAAGACCTGTGTTACAAGAATAAACATATACTGTCTCGCTGCCAGATCCCATTCAGCTGATAAATCACATGTCAGCTACACAGTGTCATCTGCTTACATCAACAGAACTACTCTGTGATGACAGTAGCTGGAGAATGAGAATGGGTTGAATGTACAAACAAGACAAATCAATTTAACGTAAATAAGCTGTCAACAGTCAACGCTTTGCATAATTTATTAATAAAGCATTAACTAAAGTAGCTAAGCCAGCTTTAAAGGCCACTTTTTCTTTCCCTTCTCCACAGTTCTGGGTCTAAATTAGACTTCTGTCACCTGTTATGATCAAATTCCCCCAGGGATCAATCCCCACAGCAGTGTTCTCCCCCTGTGTAAACAGCCCCTGTTCAGAACGCACCTGTTCCTTTAAATGATAACGAGCCGCTCGCTGTTCACCCCGACCCCGAGCGCACAGCAGTGAGGAGCAAGGAGCAGAAGCTCTGGTTTATAGCCGTTTTCGCTTGGTTCTTGTTCTTCTCCTTTAATCTCCATTTAATCTTTGTCAGGCAGCCCACAGGAGGCTGCAGTGTGTGTGTGTGTGTGTGTGTGTGTGGCCTCCAAATCCCTAAATTGATGTGCACATGAGCTGAAAAATTATGTAAAATAAAATGACCTCTGTTTTAAATTAGTAAAATGTGAGGGCTGTGGTTACAGCCTGAACCTGAGGGGGGCGCTGTAGAGAATTGGTCACCATAGTCCTGCGGTTGTGTTAGTCGTTAACTTGTGTCATGAACACAAAGGGTGCCGTTCACTGCCTTACACCACCCTCATACATTCACCGTCCGACTTTCTCTATGAAGACTAATCTTTAAAACTGAATAACAGCTATATTTCATCAGAAGTAGCTGTTATTTGGAAGACTGCCCTGCAACGTTATTAGTCGCAAGGTATTGGCCGGTTATTATTTAATTCAACAGTGTAACACAAGCAGGATCTACAGCAGCTGACAAAAGCATCTCAATCCCTGTCAATTAGAGATGGAGAGAGGCAGTAGTCGGGCGGAGCAGGGAGCGATTATGCCGTTAATTTCCTCCCTTTTTTGTGGAAAGATCCATGTAAACAGGTTTTTCTGTCAGACAAAGCCGGAGCGTGGGGACTTTGCTCCCTTTTGGAGCCCAAGCATAATCCAGTTTCCTGCAGGCTGCTCTGGAACGCTACACACAAATACACGAGTACACACATGAGCACACACACACACGCACAGGCAGATCACCACTGCCTCTACTGCTCGCCCTTGCACCTGGCATAGTGCAAGGGCCGCTGCCACACACACATGTATAAGGTAGGTGTGTGTGTGTGTGTGTGTGTGTGTGTGCATGATAATGATAGTGTGGACATGACTACTTGTATTGGTATGCACTGTAAACCTGCATAAGTTCAGGGGTCTGGAGGTTGTGGGTTCGATTCCCGCTCCGGGTGACTGTCTGTGAGGAGTGTGGTGTGTTCTCTCTGTGTCTGTGTGGGTTTCCTCCGGGTGACTGTCTGTGAGGAGTGTGGTGTGTTCTCTCTGTGTCTGCGTTGGTTTCCTCCGGGTGACTGTCTGTGAGGAGTGTGGTGTGTTCTCCTTGTGTCTGCGTGGGTTTCCTCCGGGTGACTGTCTGTGAGGAGTGTGGTGTGTTCTCCTTGTGTCTGCGTGGGTTTCCTCCGGGTGACTGTCTGTGAGGAGTGTGGTGTGTTCTCCCTGTGTCTGTGTGAGTTTCCTCCGGGTGACTGTCTGTGAGGAGTGTGGTGTGTTCTCTCTGTGTCTGTGTGGGTTTCCTCTGGGTGACTTTCTGTGAGGAGTGTGGTGTGTTCTCTCTGTGTCTGCGTGGGTTTCCTCCGGGTGACTGTCTGTGAGGAGTGTGGTGTGTTCTCTCTGTGTCTGTGTGGGTTTCCTCCGGGTGACTGTCTGTGAGGAGTGTGGTGTGTTCTCTCTGTGTCTGTGTGAGTTTCCTCCGGGTGACTGCTGGAGCAGGTGGGTCTCAATCAGTTTTTGAACTAACTCTGGTGTGTGTGTGTGTGTGTGTGTGTGTGTGTGTGTGTGTGAGAGAGAGAGCACAATACCAACAGGTCTCTAAACAAAGCAAACACAGGAGGTGAAGTAGCAAGATGGCACACAAAACACACAATGAGGAAACAAAGGACACAGACAACAGAGTGGACCTTCTCTGGTTTGTGGAAAGGAGGAATTTCAGATGCTGTTTTGACTCGTTTATCAAGTTTAGCACCTGTCACAAGTGCATTTATCCCAGTGTGGGGTGTTGTTCTGACGACTGGCTGCATAATATACCACATGTATGTTAAAAGGGATTATACGACTTCAGAAGTGTGTGTGTGTGTGTGTGTGTGTGTGTGTGTATGTAGAGAGAGAGAGAGCTTTAGCCAGCTAATGGTCTGTGGATGTAGCGGGGTAGTGTGGTTTGTGTGTGATGTGGAGCCAGCGTGGCACTGTGGCCATAGGGGGAGAGTGTGGGTGGTGCTGCTGGTGGCCTTACACTGGATAACACTAATGCCAAGTAAAATCCAAGTGTATATCAAGACATGCCACCCGCCACTACTGCTGCTCTTTCTGTGGGGGGAGAGAGAGAGAGAGAGAGAGAGAGAGAGAGAGAGAGAGAGAGAGAGACAGAGAGAGAGAGAGAGAGAGAGGGGGGGGGGGAGAGAGAGAGAGACAGAGAGAGAGAGAGAGATAGGAGAAGGAGAGAGAGAGAAGAGAGAGAGAGAGAGAGAGAGAGAGAGAGAGAGAGGAGAAGGAGAGAGAGAGAGAGAAGGAGAGAGAGAGAGAGAGAGAGATGAGAGAGAGAGAGAGAGAGAGAGAGAAGGAGAGAGAGAGAGAGAGAGAGAGAGAGAGAGAGATAGAGAAGGAGACAGAGAGAGAGGAGAAGGAGAGAGAGAGAGAGAGAGAGAGAGAGGAGAAGGAGAGTGTTTACCACTTTGAAAGTAGGGCAGATGGGTTATCGGAGCAGATGAACCACCTATGATCTGATAACCTCCTGTCAGCAAGCCCATAAACAAAACACACACACACACACACACACACACACACACACACACACACAGGCAAAAAAAGAAAAAAAACATACCTGTTGTAGGGATAGCGAGTGCACTGACATTTCTTCTGGAACGAAGGGTATTAACAGGTCATATGTTCCTCTCTCCTCCAGTAGAAAAGCCTGGACTCTTCAAGCAATGGATGTTGGAACATTGCTGTGAGCTATTGATGGTGTTTAGCCGTTAGAATATTACAGAGAACTGGTTAAAGTTTAGCCGCTAATCAGTGTAATGGATCACAACACAGGACCTTTCTTCCTGTGTTTACATTCCTGCTCCTGCCTCAGTCAGTTCTGACCAATCAGCAGTGAGAACATTCTTACGTGGTTTGCGGTGACGTGTTTTGGTGTGGAAAACGTGCATGTGCTTAGAGAGAGGTTTGGATACACGCTCTAAACTCTTTAATGGAGCCTTCACTGATATTTGTCATTAGTCCCTTTCTCTTCTGTAAAGGATGGAGTTTTATTTTTCTTTTATTTATGGCACATTTCTCTCTCTCTCTGTCTCTCTCTCTCTCAGTGCTCTATTTCTCTTTATCTCTTGCTCACACACACTCATATATTCACGCAGGGAAAGAAAATAGTTGCTCTCATGAGGCGATGGTGTTTGTTTAGCCTACATTGCAGCGTGTCCTGAGTGTCTGGTGCTCTATCTTGTTCCTCAGGGACAAACTCAACTGGCGGTTATGTAACATCCACACAGCAGCTCACACTTTCCATGAAGAGCCTCCTTTCCTCTTATTTAGATTTAGTGCTGCAGTTTAAACGACACCACTGAAGATAACCAAAAGCATCTAAACATTGCTGGTAGGAACTGACTGTAATGTGCTGTGACTAAATGAAGTTAGAATAAGTATATTATGTTTAATCTCTGTAATGTTGCTTTTAGGAGCATTACCCTGCGAACAGTTACAACATGACGAGTCTGTATCATTCAGAGCTTTTCACCCCAACCACTAAGAGTTATTTACAAAATATTATACACATTATGGGCGGCACGGTGGCGCAGTCACACAGCTCCAGGGGCCTGGAGGTTGTGGGTTCGATTCCCGCTCCGGGTGACTGTCTGTGAGGAGTGTGGTGTGTTCTCTCTGTGTCTGCGTGGGTTTCCTCCCAGGTGACTGTCTGTGAGAGTGTGGTGTGTTCTCCCAGTGTCTGCGTGGGTTTCCTCCAGGTGACTGTCTGTGAGGAGTGTGGTGTGTTCTCCCTGTGTCTGCGTGGGTTTCCTCCAGGTGACTGTCTGTGAGGAGTGTGGTGTGTTCTCCCAGTGTCTGCGTGGGTTTCCTCCAGGTGACTGTCTGTGAGGAGTGTGGTGTGTTCTCTCTGTGTCTGCGTGGGTTTCCTCCAGGTGACTGTCTGTGAGGAGTGTGGTGTGTTCTCCCTGTGTCTGTGTGGGTTTCCTCTGGGTGACTGTCTGTGGGGAGTGTGGTGTGTTCTCTCTGTGTCTGCGTGGGTTTCCTCTGGGTGCTCCGGTTTCCCTCCCACAGTCCAAAAACACACATTGGTCGGTGGATTGGCGACTCAAAAGTGTCCGTAGGTGTGAGTGTTTTTATAGCAGGGACATGATGAATAACATAATTTAGTATTGTTACTATTCAAAAATAGTCTAGTGTGCAGACATCATCAGTTACACCCTCGCTACAACCCCCCGTTAATTTACTGTCACCCAAATAACCAGTGCTCAATGTGTAAAAGTCTTAATATTGTTGGGCGATTCAACACCTTTCAAATCCCCAGCACTGAGAGATGCTGTTACATTTTTGATATTGCAAGGTGACAGTTCATGTATCTGAAATCTAAAGGCGCTGCTTAGTGCACTCCCTTAAATAACAACAGCAGACGTGTATTAAATGAGGTTAATGGTCTTCTGGAGAAGCCACGCTTTGGCGCTCGTTCTCTTTGAGCATCGTCAGTCACGGTAAGCGAGGAGTTTCTCAAAACGCTAAGGCGACATATTCTCGCAATGCAGACGTAATGAAGCAAAGCGTTCCCCTCAATAAAAGCAGATTTTTTTTCTTTCAAAAAGCTATTTTATATCTGGGAAGATTCAGTGAGCAGAGGATTTATTTTATTGACCTCCACCTGAAATCTTCGCAGGGGTTTTTTAAAACCAGAGTGGAGCGGGTAGCAGTATCACTAAATACCAATTCAGTATCAAATATCCTCTAATGTAATTCCTTCTCTCCTCCCTCATTTTATAACCTAATTTCCAGATTGCAAATCCTCTTTGACTTGTGCTGGTAGAGCGCTGTATATTAGGGGAATAATGCAATAAAAAATGCACAATAGAGAATTTAATTGCTAGCTGAAGAAGGCAGACGAAGGAAGGGGGGGGGGAGACGGAGAGAGTGAGGAGTAGTGATGGATAAGAGAGACTGGGAAGTGGAGGCAGTAGATGGGAGGAGGGGGGGTGGGGGGGGCAGGGTAAAACAAGAGTGAGCGTGATGAGAAGAGAATGATTGAGGGGAAAGAGGACCAAAGACTGAGAGGTGAAGACGTGGAGAAGGTGGGTGAGAAAGAGAGACGGTGTAGAAAGAGAGAGGGAAGAGGGAAAAGAAGAAACAGAGGGACATACAGTGGAAAAAAGACAAAATAAAGCAAAAGAAAAATAGGAAGGCCAGGGTAAAACTGTGGATAGGAATGAAATGAAGGAGGTATAGAGTGGAGAGTGGAGGAACTGGAAATGTAACAGTGAAACACAATATAGACAAAGAGAGAGAGAGAGAGAGAGAGAGAGAGAGAGAGAGAGAGAGAGAGAGAAACTATGCTGCTATGTGACTGTCGTCATGCTAGGTGGAACACGAGCTTGTTTCCATGCCAACGCCGTCAGGCTGCAGCGGTTCTCCAAGCCTCCGCCTTACGGCCACAAACCTGACGAGTGACTTTAATCTGATAGAGTGTGTACGGGGTAAACGCTTAGATCCCTATCATCAGGACGTGAGGATTTGTCTCTATCTCTCCCTCTCTCCCACTTTTTCTCTCTCTTCCAATCCCTCGCTCTCTCTCTCTCTTGCTCACCCACTCACTCACTCACTCAACCTCCATATTCTCCTCGCAGAGCTCATTTTCTTTTTGGCGGCGTAGCACTGACACCTCAAGGTGATATGTTCCACACTGACAGACAAAATTATTAATGAAGGCAATAAAAGCATCTCGCAGGCACATAGAGAGAGAGAGAGAGAGAGAGAGAGAGAGAGAGAGCTATAAGGCTCATCTTCCAGGCAGTGAAGTAACGGTTCCTCACCTCCAACACGTTTCTCGACACACCTCCATAGATAACGTGACAGTTGGGGTTTTTAATGCTACGTTGCCTGTGGTTACAGCTGCTGGATAAGCCCTGCCGTAGATGCTTGTCAGGCCCACTGGCTTTTCTCGAAGGCCGCAGCTTGTGAAATATAGCTTTCGAAGCGCAACACGCTACCTATTTCACAATGCTGCAAACCTGCTGCCGTGCCAAGTCTGTTAAGCTTCGGTGAAAGTTTTGTTTACAAGGTTCAGTGATGTTTAATTTTCTCGTGATAGTTTAATTTTCTCGTGATCAACTTGTTCTCCCACACCTCTCTTTTATTCTCTTTTGTACTTTGGCTTGTGTCCTCCCTCCTCTCTCTCTCTCTCTCTCTCTCTCTCTCTCTCTCTCTCTCTGTCTCTCTCTCTCTCTCTCTGTCTCTCTCTCTCTCTCTCTCTCTGTCTCTCTCTCTGTCTCTCTCTCTCTCTCTCTCTGTCTCTCTCTCTCTCTCTCTCTCTGTCTCTCTCTCTCTCTCTGTCTCTCTCTGTCTCTCTCTCTCTCTCTGTGTCTCTCTCGGTCTCCCTCTCTCTCTGTCTCTCTCTCTCTCTCTGTCTCTCTCTCTCTCTCTCTCTCTCTCTCTCTCTCTCTCTGTGTCTCTCTCTCTCTCTATATCTCTCTCTCTCTCTCCCTCTCTCCCTCTCTCTCTCTCTCTCTCTCTCTCTCTCTGGTTTTACTAAAATCACATAGTCCTATATTATTGCCCTAATCTGTCAAATGCAAAAAGTCGACGCAAAGAAGACGAAGCCAAAAGACTATTTAAGCCTTTCTGAATCCTCAGTGGACTACAGCTCTCTGAGGGATAATGCGCTTAAACTAATTTCTGCCTCGCCCCTTGTCAGAGTGGAGGATGTATCTTTTATTTAATCTCAACCTATTCTATTTGACTGACAGGCTTTTAGATGTCCATAGGATGGAGATAGCCCTTTTGCCTATTTGAACTGATGAAAATTGATTGGTACCGTTTTTTTCTGCAGTCAGAGCATTTAACGAGACCTGCACTTCAGGAAGTTGTTTCAAAAAGGTCTCTGTGTAGAAAAAAAAAAGGTTAGAGTTTCTGAAGAACATCTGCTGGTCTTTCAGGAGTTGGCCACACTCTCTTTGATCCTGGCGTAGCTTCGGCACTTACTGTAAAATGTGTGGAAATACACTTTATTTGGTAGGGCCCCCCATTGCACAGCAGTACAAACAATGGGATTCCACATTTACACACACACACAGGTGATTAGGGCAGTGATGTACACACACCTGGATCAGAGGGCGATTGGAGGATAGGTGCCTTGCTCAAGGGACTTCAGCTGTGGATGTTAAGGGAGGAGACAGCACTGTTCTTTTAAACCCTTTGATCTGCAATTGGATCCTATAGGATCTATCCAATAGGATCGAGTGTATATCTATTCCACTAAAGTTCAGTAAACGGTGTAGAACATAGCTCTTCGCTCGTGTTGTTGACCCTTGTCTGGATCCAAAGCAACCCTTTGTATTCCTGTGTGTTGAACAGCGTATGAACCCAAAAGACAAAGAAGATGATGCCAGTTGAATGTTGTTCTGTATGCATTGATGGGGTTTATTTTTTAAAGAAACTGTAACCTCTGAAAATCCTTCTCTTTCTAAAATTAGATGCTAAAGTGCTTTCGATTGGCTCGACTCTCTCGTCGAAGCTTTGGCTTCTTCAAATTGCCATCAGCTCTTTCCCCAGTTACGGACAATTTCCTTGAGTGCGTCTAGAAAGGCATAAGTGGTTTAGAGGATAATTTATCACAAAAAAATAAAATAAAATAAAATAAAAAAAAGCCACTGCTAAATCCACAGCTGACATATTTTGAAAATGTGTGCATCTTGCAAACTTTTTGTGGATGCTTCAAACTTTTAAAGCACCGAGAGTTTGCACTATGCAACATGCTAATTGCTCTCAGCTATTGCATAGGATACATTAGCATCGTAACACTGCTGGAGAACATTAATTTCTCATTACTGTCACGTTTGTGCCTTACCTGCTGTGTCTTCCCCCAAAACGAGGACACGGTACCACGAACCAGAGCGAAGCTCATGACGCTAACAGGAAGAGCACAGAACAAACACACATTAGCCGTTAGCGCCCTGTCTGGCAGAGAAAGCTTTGCTTCATTAGCCTGCCTGCATCCACAGTGAACGTTAATGTAAAACTAGATAGAATCTTTATATGCGATATTAACCACTAACAAACACCCCAGGGCTGATGGAGCCTGCGTTCGAAATGAAACGACGATGTTCCTGTTTTAGATGGACTTCCTGAAGGAGGGGTTGGTTTATACGTCTTGGCGCTGGCTCAGTGGTTCTTGGCACTGGGAGAAGGAAATTTGGAAAGAGTATAATCAAGGAAACATTAATAAAGGAAGGCGGAAGAGCGATGAGGTAGAAATCAGAGTAATACAATTTAGTGTAAATTAGCTTGGAGGAGGGAAGCCACGAGGGGATGCAGGGCTTGGATGGGTTTTGTTAGAACATGCAGATGCTTGTGGGCAACAGCACTTATAATAGCCCTCTTGAGATCAGAGGCGGCTTCCGTCAGTGACGTTACCAGGCCCGGACTTTTTGCCAGAATAGCTGACGGAGTGGCTGTTGTTTAATTCCTTATTGGTTGGACTTTCATTAGCCCCAATTTAGGAGGGCTTGGAAGTGCCGTTTCAACGCGTTTGGAAATGGCCTCCAGTAAAAATGAATTATTGTGCTGTTAGCCTGCATTAATGTAATTCATGAATGGAAAGTTAATAAGCAAACAGATGGCCCGCTTAAAGGGGGGAATTATGCAAGTGCTACGTCAAGATGTTCTGACTTCCTGAAAAGGACATAGAAGGTTCTTCAGATTCTTGCCATTTCTTTCTCATCCTGGAACGGAAAGCTACTGTTACACTGCAATTCACACGAGGAGATATTTCCTCAGCGTTTAGAAAAGGCCATGCCATGTTGGAGGGTGCAGTTGAGAGACATCACTGGTTCTGCTCTTTCTGATCAGGCGCTTTTCGTTTATGAACCAATGGAAAATGGCAGTTGGCCCTGGCACTGTCGTTTCAGCCATATTGTTGCTGTAAACCGCATGAAGAAGCAGAAAATGGTTTGCTTCTTCCACGAGTTGGACGGCTTGTGGGTGGGCAGGTGTGTGCTGAGCCCAGTCAGTGTGTGTGTGTGTGTGTGTGTGTGTGTATGTTTATATTTGCTCTGTAAGGGTTCATAGAATGGATTGCTTTAATACAATTATTACACTTTTTTTTACTTTCTTTCTCAGCTCCAATGTGCAGTTCTGCACAAAATGACAATAATAACCTTTTTTAAAATAGTTTTGATGCCGACAGTGACCCACCGCGACCCTGAACCGGATACAGTTTCAGACAATGAATGAATGAACGAATAAATGAAGGGACAAATGAGTACACGTCAGTGGCGGATGCTGGTCTTTCAAGGAGGGGAAGCTCAATTTCGGCCTACATCATAAAATGTGTCGGTTTATTTATACGTAAATTCTACCCTCCGTTCCTTTTTAAGAAAATGCTCTGTGACCCTGTCGTACCAACAAGGCGTCTTTTCCAGGGACTTGACTAGTGTCCTCTCAATGGCCAGCAGAGCTGGCTGCTTAAACGGCCTTGGCCCATGTGAAGTGTGTCCGCCTGTGCTCCCACGGATCTTTACACCAAAGGATCGCTGATTCGCTCATTTCGCTGTCAATCAAAAAGGGATTCAGCCTCAGACAGATCATCCAATCATCATGCAGAAGCTGAGCGTCCGGGCCAGCCGAGGCCAGCCCACTGCCCCATAGACCCCCAGAGACGCTGAGCGTCCGATGGGCGGGACAAAGCCCAGCATTTATCCAATGACTCGTCTCGTTTCGCTGCACTTCGCTGCTTCGCTATTGAACTATGTGGAACGTCCTCACTGTTTAAAGCACTGTGAAGCTGCGGGAATGATTGAGAGGAAAGCCGCGTCTTTACCAGTGATAAGAAGCTGATTCTGAACAAAAGCTGAGCGCGTTGTAGTGCACATTTATTCAATGACATGTACACACAACAGTATATATTTGATCACTTAATTTTTGACATTTTAGGGGAAGCTGAGCTCCCCTCGCAGTCTTAGAGCAATCGCCACTGGTACAAGTTCACATTAATGTTCCCATGTGGATCTCTGACTATCTACAGTACTGCAGTCAGTCTGGCGAGATACAGATGTCTATGTGTGGTTTCTAATGCTCTGTGACGTGTTGTTCTCTATAAAAACGGACAAGCAAACATCACGGTGTAAAAGAGTAGCAGGAGCCCGCTCAAAGCCTGAATTCCTACTGTTTTAATACACAGAAGGAACAACATCAAAAAGTCTTTCTGAAATGTTACTGTGTGCTTCTGGCTTCGTCGACGGGGACAGCTTATAGTCTGTGTTTTGATGATGTGGCAGTCTACATAAAACACCACAACATCAGAATGAAATGTCGTATTGTCATCTGACAGCAGATACTCGGCTGTTGTAGGGGTTCATGAGTGTGTTCTCTGGAGTGCTGCTCTTTTACAGTGTTGCTATGACAAATGACAGTTCATCCTTTCAGCCAGCAACTTGTTTGGTGATTGTCTATAAAGCAGCCTGTAGGTTTATGGGAGGGTTTAACTGCATCACTGCAAATTCTGTCTAAGTCACGTGTAGCCATACAATCACATTAATGTTAGTTTTGTTAGTGCCACAGCAGACATTCAGGACGTCAACAGATTGTGACCTAACGTGTCGCTGTTGCCTTGTGGGCGGCACGGTGGCGCAGGTAGTGTCGCCGTCGCACAGCTCCAGGGCCGGGAGGTTGTGGGTTCGATTCCCGCACCGGGTGACTGTCTTTGAGGAGTGTGGTGTGTTCTCCCTGTGTCTGCGTGGGTTTCCTCCGGGTGACTGTCTGTGAGGAGTGTGGTGTGTTCTCCCTGTGTCTGTGTGGGTTTCCTCCGGGTGACTGTCTGTGAGGAGTGTGGTGTGTTCTCTCTGTGTCTGTGTGGGTTTCCTCCGGGTGACTGTCTGTGAGGAGTGTGGTGTGTTCTCCCTGTGTCTGCGTGGGTTTCCTCCGGGTGACTGTCTGTGAGGAGTGTGGTGTGTTCTCTCTGTGACTGAGTGGGTTTCCTCCGGGTGACTGTCTGTGAGGAGTGGGTGTGTTCTCCCTGTGTCTGTGTGGGTTTCCTTAGGGTGACTGTCTGTGAGGAGTGTGGTGTGTTCTCTCTGTGACTGAGTGGGTTTCCTCCGGGTGACTGTCTGTGAGGAGTGTGGTGTGTTCTCCCTGTGTCTGTGTGGGTTTCCTCCGGGTGACTGTCTGTGAGGAGTGTGGTGTGTTCTCCCTGTGTTTGTGTGGGTTTCCTCTGGGTGCTCTGGTTTCCTCCCACAGTCCAAAAACACACATTGGTAGGTGGATTGGCGACTCAAAAGTGTCCGTAGGTGTGAGTGTGTGAGTGAATGTGTGTGTGTGTTGCCCTGTGAAGGACTGGCGCCCCCTCCAAGGTGTATTCCCACCTTGCGCCCAATGATTCCAGGTAGGCTCTGGACTCACTGCGACCCTGAACTGGATAAGGGTTACAGATAATGAATGAATGAATGTTTTGCCTTGTCAAGTGCAGGCCACGCTTACGCTATAAAGATACTGTCCATAAGTGTGCCCTGGTGTAGAGTTCACTGCAGAAAGATGTGTGTGAGTTACACCATCCATTTAAAACAATCCCTCACAACGTTAATACAACCCTGATCTTACCCAGGGTCCTTTTCAGCTCCAGAGACTGTACTTATTCAAGAATTGTTTAATTAAGACAAAACAGCTGTGAAAACCTCTGCCAATCCTATGTGCTGTTCTAATTAATTCAGTGAAGGTATCACTGGCAAATTAGCCACGTTTTAATGAACAGAATTTGTTACGTTGAATGATTCACTGAACTATTTAAATTTCATTATTTCATTTTGGTGATGAGGGAAGCAATTAGTTGTTCTCGGCTCAGAAGCTTCTTATGAAGATCTATTAGTCAAGCTGCGTGTTAACCCCCACCCCCAAACATACATAAACACACACACACACACACACACACACACACATCGGATGTAGGCCATGGCATTGTACACACTTTTTGTATTTATTCATTTGCTGTTTTGACTCGGGTTGAGTGAGTTTCTGGGCCTCTTCCAGTAGTGCGCTCCTGTACACCAGTGAAAAAGTAATGCTGGGAGCTATCAACGCTTTTAAAACCCTTCTCTCACTCCATCAGCTGCAGTGACCTCCACATACATGCTTAGCACCTTTATTTATGGATGTATAAGTGACATAGACATCATCAGATCGGAGCCCTTAGCTCACAGAGCCGCACAGACATTGACTTCCATCTGGACACGCCTTTCCCGTAGCTGCAAGGTCCGTGCTGAAAGCAGTAAACATCTCTTGAATATTCTACTGCTGTGCTGCATCTGTGAAATCCTCAGGTGCACGTCACACTTCAGCATCTGTCTTCTGTTTTCAAAGATGCAGCAGCTGTATTGCATTTGGCCAATCAGGTGAGAGCAGACCGTTAAAGCAGACATTCTTCTGCGATGAGCAGAGTCATGCCACGAAGGGGAATCTGATGAAAGGGGAATATTTACTGTATATAGAATCTATACAACGGGAAAATTCCTTGCCATTACAATGTTAATCTCCATGGAAACGTGCTATCCTGCATTAGGGGAATAAACAAACAGTCTAGAGGAATGTAAAACATTGTCTGTTGCTGTCTTCAATGAAAAGAAGTGCTTATTAATGTGTCATGAACAATGAGTACGACGTTTTGAGCTCTAATAGCGCCAAGCGCAAAGCTGATTAGCGTTTTCAAATAGAGTCTGGGCAATCCACGGACTGCCCACACACACATGAGAATGATCGCCATTGTCTGCAAGTGCCATGTGATACAATACCGTGGAAATGATATCATTTTCCTTTCAGATTTCCCTTCGCGTTGTTTCTGCTGCATGTAAGGATTTATAGACGATAAAACGTCAGGA
>NC_089801.1:3983646-4006146 GCF_029633855.1 Hoplias malabaricus
CTTACAGCGTTGGTTGTGTGCCTCAGATTATCAGCTTTATGACCAGGAGCTGTATTACATGTGCTCTGACACCCTCCTGGCACTGGCTGTTTTAAAAATGCCAGCAGTTGACTGCTTTAGAAGAATGTGTGGATGGCACCACACTGGTCCTCCTTAGTTTAATGCGTGTTGTCTCTGTGCACTTTACTGGAGCATATGCCTCAGTGCTGTGCATTGGGAGGTGACCATATGCCAGAGGCAGTCCTCAGAGAGCGCTGCTGTTTAGCATGGAGCTGCTGCACTGCAGGAGGCCCGTGGACTCCGTCTGAGTTTGTCTAGCACTTCTGCTGATGAATGTGGAGCGGGACAGGAGGAAGGTTCGGGATAATGATGCCGAGGGTCGTTTTTCTCCACCCTCACCCCGTCTCCCTGGCACTTTCGATGCAGTAGAAAGATTGCAACCGGGCCGTTCTCACATCTGCTGGGGTCACATGGCTCATAAGAGCGCACTTATGGCTGAAGCATGTGCATTATTCTCTCTGTATTGTGCCTTCTCTAATGGAGCTTTGTGCATGGGGAATTTAGAGCATCGTCATTAAAGGTGGATGATATGATACAAATATACGTTTGCAGCATTTAATGATCCTGTGTGAACAAACTGTGTGATTATATTGTGACAGGACCTGTTAATGAGTTCACAAATGCTCAAATATATGTGATATTTGGGGGAGCGATGGACGTAATATGGACGTTTGCCCCCTAAATGTTCCTCAATTAAGGATTTTTTACGTATTTTTTATGGACTGATCTCCAGAAAATGAGGGAGCTGTGGTGTAGTGCTAACACACAATCATCCTTCGCTCGCACTGCTTTGTTCTTATTTTAACTGCTGCTTTATAATCTGATATCCATCCATCCATTATCTGTAACCCTTATCCAATTCAGGGTCATGGTGGGTTCAGAGCCTACCTGGAGTCATTGGGCGCAAGGCAGGAACACTCCCTGGAGGGTGCGCCAGTCCTTCACAGGGCAACACACACACTCACACATTCACTCACATCCACGGACACTTTTGAGTCGCCAATCCACCTACCAACATGTGTTTTTGGACTGTGGGAGGAAACCGGAGCACCCGGAGGAAACCCACGCAGACACAGGGAGAACACACCACACTCCTCACAGACAGTCACCCGGAGGAAACCCACGCAGACACAGGGAGAACACACCACACTCCTCACAGACAGTCACCCGGAGGAAACCCACGCAGACACAGGGAGAACACACCACACTCCTCACAGACAGTCACCCGGAGGAAACCCACGCAGACACAGGGAGAACACACCACACTCCTCACAGACAGTCACCCGGAGGAAACCCACGCAGACACAGGGAGAACACACCACACTCCTCACAGACAGTCACCCAGAGGAAACCCACGCAGACACAGGGAGAACACACCACACTCCTCACAGACAGAACACACCACACTCCTCACAGACAGTCACCCGGAGGAAACCCACGCAGACACAGGGAGAACACACCACACTCCTCACAGACAGTCACCCGGAGGAAACCCACGCAGACACAGGGAGAACACACCACACTCCTCACAGACAGTCACCCGGAGGAAACCCACGCAGACACAGAGAGAACACACCACACTCCTCACAGACAGTCACCCGGAGGAAACCCACGCAGACACAGGGAGAACACACCACACTCCTCACAGACAGTCACCCGGAGGAAACCCACGCAGACACAGAGAGAACACACCACTCTCCTCACAGACAGTCACCCGGAGGAAACCCACGCAGACACAGGGAGAACACACCACACTCCTCACAGACAGTCACCCGGAGGAAACCCACGCAGACACAGGGAGAACACACTACACTCCTCACAGACAGTCACCCGGAGGAAGCCCACGCAGACACAGGGAGAACACACCACACTCCTCACAGACAGTCACCCAGAGGAAACCCACGCAGACACAGGGAGAACACACTACACTCCTCACAGACAGTCACCCGGAGGAAGCCCACGCAGACACAGGGAGAACACACCACACTCCTCACAGACAGTCACCCGGAGGAAACCCACGCAGACACAGGGAGAACACACCACACTCCTCACAGACAGTCACCCGGAAGAAACCCATGCAGACACAGAGAGAACACACTACACTCCTCACAGACAGTCACCCGGAGGAAACCCATGCAGACACAGAGAGAACACACCACACTCCTCACAGACAGTCACCCAGAGGAAACCCACGCAGACACAGGGAGAACACACTACACTCCTCACAGACAGTCACCCGGAGGAAGCCCACGCAGACACAGGGAGAACACACCACACTCCTCACAGACAGTCACCCGGAGGAAACCCACGCAGACACAGGGAGAACACACCACACTCCTCACAGACAGTCACCTGGAAGAAACCCATGCAGACACAGAGAGAACACACTACACTCCTCACAGACAGTCACCCGGAGGAAACCCATGCAGACACAGAGAGAACACACCACACTCCTCACAGACAGTCACCCGGAGGAAACCCACGCAGACACAGGGAGAACACACCACACTCCTCACAGACAGTCACCCGGAAGAAACCCATGCAGACACAGAGAGAACACACTACACTCCTCACAGACAGTCACCCAGAGGAAACCCACGCAGATACAGGAAAAACAAACCACACTCCTCACAGACAGTCACCCGGAGCGGGAATCGAACCCACAACCTCCAGGTCCATGGAGCTGTGTGACTGCGACACCTACCTGCCGCCCCATAATCTGAAATATAATCTTTAGAATCTGGTCACTAAAATGAACATGAAAATCAACATTGTGCAAAGATTTCTGCTTGTTTTAATCACAGAACGCAGTCAGAGAAACAAAGCTCAGTTTGGCTGATCATGGAAAAAGAATTGTTCACAGAGAGTTGCTAATTCAACGACAAAACAGAGATATCCACTGGATAAAGAAACTCAGTCTGAACTTTAGACGCCTCCACTTCTCTTTTAAGATCCTCGAAGTAAACATGATTCTGCAGCAGCTTATTTCTATTGTTATAAAGCACTGTGTTTGTTCACTTTGCACAGTGCAAAAAGACAATTCTCTGACTCTGACGTTTCACAGTTGAAAAGCAAAAAGTGTGGGGACTACATTTCGGTTGCTTTCTTGCTCTGTCTATTGTTGTGGTTCTTGGATAAAATCAAGTGGTGTCAAGGGGCCAATTGAGTCGACTCCAGAAAAGCCTGAGTGGTGTGTCACGTGGAAATCTTTGATTAAGACAATGTTAAAAAGAGTGTGAACATTATTTAAGAGTGGGTAATGTCCATTGCTGGTGGAGGAGGGTCACCATCTGTGAGGAGTGTGGTGTGTTCTCCCTGTGTCTGCGTGGGTTTCCTCCGGGTGACTGTCTGTGAGGAGTGTGGTGTGTTCTCTCTGTGTCTGCGTGGGTTTCCTCCGGGTGACTGTCTGTGAGGAGTGTGGTGTGTTCTCTCTGTGTCTGCGTGGGTTTCCTCCGGGTGACTGTCTGTGAGGAGTGTGGTGTGTTCTCTCTGTGTCTGCGTGGGTTTCCTCCGGGTGACTGTCTGTGAGGAGTGTGGTGTGTTCTCCCTGTGTCTGCGTGGGTTTCCTCCGGGTGACTGTCTGTGAGGAGTGTGGTGTGTTCTTCCTGTGTCTGCGTGGGTTTCCTCCGGGTGACTGTCTGTGAGGAGTGTGGTGTGTTCTCTCTGTGTCTGCGTGGGTTTCCTCCGGGTGACTGTCTGTGAGGAGTGTGGTGTGTTCTCCCTGTGTCGGCGTGGGTTTCCTCCGGGTGACTGTCTGTGAGGAGTGTGGTGTTTTCTCCCTGTGTCCGCGTGGGTTTCCTCCGGGTGACTGTCTGTGAGGAGTGTGGTTTGTTTTTCCTGTATCTGTGTGGGTTTCCTCCAGAGGTTCCCTCTCACAATCCAAAAATACAAAGCAACCCTGATCAAGATGAAGTGCTTTGGGAATATGAATAAATGAATGAATGAGGTGCCATTCATTCAATGAGGTGTTTGATGAAGAGAGTTATGAACGACTCAGTATAAACTTGGCTTGGATGAATTGCTAATGAGTTGTAAATCAAAGTCTACTTTTGCTAAGAGTCCCAAAAGTTGCCAAAGCTTGTATATCGAAAAAGTATATAGTCATCCCCAGTATTCAAATCTTAAAACTAAGATGCACTGAATATTAGATTAGATTAGATTAAACTTTATTGTCACTGTGCAGAGTACAGATACAAGCCAATGAAATGCAAAGAATATGTTGATAGTGGCCTAATCGGATCCTTATGAGGCGGACATTTACACCCTAATTAACACGTCTCAAACTGGATTTAGCTCTAGTCCTGATTTTGTCCCATAGGACCATTGTATCTCTTTCTTTTCAGTGCTGTGTGCTGTCTGAGCATTACGACATGTTTCAGAAGCTGCTTATTTGTTAATGCGCCGGGGCGTCTCAGCCAGGCGAGTATAGATGGCACCCGGGTCTCTCTGTACGGAGCCATACGGAGCCTGCAGCTGCCTGATTACTCCGGATGTTGAGGAAGAGGGCACGTCTCCAAGCATGTCCCCCTTAATGACAAAATTATGACCCTACCACCATCTGACACTCAGTCAGCCTCAGCCAATCACATGCTGCCATACTCACTGCCAGAACTGTGAGTCACAGGCTTGACAACAGCCAAGGCTCCTCTGAATGACAGTAAATGACAGCGTGTGGGAGAACTGGTTTAACTCTCACCTGGATGCAGATTAACATCGTAATTCTGTTCTTTTACAACTGATGAGACTGAGGTATAGGAGCTAGATATAACACCGGGGTACACTGCCATCTGCATGTGATTTTACTTTTCTTTAAAACATTTGTGTTAGAGTATATTTTCCAAAGGTGTGAGTGTGTGAGTGACTGGGTGAGTGTATGTAACTGTCCACAGGTGTGAGAGTGACTGGGTGAGTGTGTGAAACTGTCCACAGGTGTGAGTGTGTGAGTGAATGGGTGAGTGTGTGAAACTGTCCACTAGTGTGAGTGTGTGAGTGACTGGGTGAATGTGTGAAACTGTCCACAGGTGTGAGTGTGTGAGTGACTGGGTGAGTGTATGTAACTGTCCACAGGTGTGAGTGTGAGAGTGACTGGGTGAGTGTATGTAACTGTCCACAGGTGTGAGTGTGAGAGTGACTGGGTGAATGTGTGTGAGTGAATGGGTGAGTGTGTGAAACTGTCCACAAATGTGAGTGTGTGAGTGACTGGGTGAGTGTATGTAACTGTCCACAGGTGTGAGTGTGAGAGTGACTGGGTGAGTGACTGGGTGAGTGTGTGAAACTGTCCACAAATGTGAGTGTGTGAGTGACTGGGTGAGTGTGTGAAACTGTCCACAAATGTGAGTGTGTGAGTGACTGGGTGAGTATGACACTGACCACGAGTGTGAGTGAGTGGGTGAGTGTGTAAAACTGTCCACAGGTGTGAGTGTCTGTGTGAGTGTGTAAGTGAATGAGTGAGTGAGAGTCAGCACTAATCATAAGCTAAAGATCGTACTCAAGTCCTGTGATTGTGCTGTAGTTGATCTAACGTTCAGACGTTGTGTAGTATGTGAGTTGCTATCATCAGAGACTGCTGTATTTGGCAGCCTCTGACTTTGAGGCGTCTAGAACATTTTCTGTAAACACAGAAGCACTCTGCATAAATACCTTAAATGTATATGTAAATATGTAAATGTGTGATGAACTGGTGCCCTGACCATTGTGTCTTCCTGCCTTGCGCCCAGTGACTCCGGTTGGGCTCCAGACCCACCACGACCCTGATCAGTGAAGCGGTTACAAAAACTGAATGAATGAATACATTAATAAATTATTATTGTTATAATATCATTGTCGTTTGGGAGACATTCCCCAGTTTGCAGAGCTTTCCGATTCCCGTTGTTGTGTTATTTATTGTGAAACAATCGGCGTATTCGGTAATCAGCGCTAATCCGTGCTACCAGTCTCCAGTTTGGCCGTCGTTTCCGTCGTGCCGTGAGGCTCAGAGGAGTGTGAAAGTGACAGGGAGTTTCCTGTGATGTAGTTGGCTGTGATCTGCCCTTTTTCCTCCCATATGGCCGACTCCTCGGATCCTGCTACATCACTGACTCCCTCTCTCATGAAAACAGCCACTGCTAACGCTACTGAAGCTAGTTCTAACGCAGGCGCACTAGTCTCATTGGAGGTAGGATAAGACATTACAGGAAATATTTCTGTGGCCACGGTTCAGGGTCGCGGTGGGTCCAGAGCCTACCTGGAATCACTGGGCGCAAGGTGGGAATACACCCTGGAGGGGGCGCCAGTCCTTCACAGGGCAACACACACTCACACAAATCATATAAGCTATATTTATAATGAATAATATAAACAGCATTAATACAATAATTATTATCAGTAACTAGAGTAATTAGAAAATATATGTATTATATAATTACTGTTGCTCACTCTGATGAAGAAAAGTTTATATTTACATAAATGTTCTGTGAGTTATTTAAATTTGATAATTTTCTGTGCATAATGAGACGACAGTTTGACCTAAAAACGTCATTAAAATAGTTTTTCCAAATGAAAGCACTTGTATTTAGTTAGTAACTGTGAGATAAATTGTAGTGTGATTATGTTCGTGCTCAGAAACTCAGCTGTGATTTGGGTGAGTAAAACAATAATAGTCTACAATAAAATCAGGTCTGAGATGGCAGTGATGCAGGTGCAGCTTTCAGACCGAATGCACATGTGTTTTACAACATTAGTGAACATTTCTGGCTCTGGATTAAAGGGTTAAAGTGTTTCCATCTGGAACTTAAAAACTCCCCTTTGGGAAGCCTCAGTCATAAGAGTATAATGCCATTCTGTATTTCGTTTAATTCTTTCTGCATTTCCCTTGGTGGTGCAGCAGGTGGTGTCTCAGTCACACAGCTCCAGGGGCCTGGAGGCTGTGGATTCGAGTCCCACTTCGGGTGACTGTCTGTGAGGAGTGTGGTGTGTTCTCTCTGTGTCTGTGTGGGTTTCCTCCGGGTGACTGTCTGTGAGGAGTGTGGTGTGTTCTCCCTGTGTCTGCGTGGGTTTCCTCCGGGTGACTGTCTGTGAGGATTGTGGTGTGTTCTCTCTGTGTCTGTGTGGGTTTCCTCCGGGTGACTGTCTGTGAGGATTGTGGTGTGTTCTCTCTGTGTCTGCGTGGGTTTCCTCCGGGTGACTGTCTGTGAGGATTGTGGTGTGTTCTCTCTGTGTCTGCGTGGGTTTCCTCCGGGTGCTCTGGTTTCCTCCCACGGTCCAAAAAAACAAGTTTGTGGGTGGATTGGCGACTCAAAAGAGTCCGTAGGTGTGAGTGTGTGAGTTAATGTGTGAGTGTGTGTCAACCTGCAAAGGACCGGTGCCCCCTCCAGGGTGCATTCCCGCCTTGCGCCCAGTGATTCTGAGTAGGCTCCAGACTCACCGCAACCCTGAACTGGATAGGTGGTTTCACACAATAAATCCTTTTTCCTTTTTGCTGTTAGTTGCTAATTCGGCATTTACCCCCACCCCAACATCTCTCTCCCCCTCTCTCTCTCTCTCTCTCTCTCTCTCTCTAACGACATAGAATGTCTCCTGATAGCCAACTTCTGCTGCTTTCTACCACTAGATTTTCACCTCGTCATCACAGATTGTGTTGCTTCTGTCTATAATATCTCTCTACCTCTCTCTCTCTCTCTCTCTCTCTCAGATATAATATTCAGTACATTGTGAAGGACATTAATGAAGATCAGAGCATAGTCTTTGCCTTTGTCTTTCTTTATTTCTATTGAGCTTTTTGCTTTTTCACAAGTCCTTTGCAGGTTTTTGCTTTGTCCTCCTTTCTTTCTTTCTTTCTTTCTTTCTTTCTTCAGTAAATCCTCTTTGGGCATCTCCTGAGGTGACACTATGATTTATGTGTGTTTTGAATGGTTTGATGGTATTAGACTCCAGACCAGTCTTAATTTCCTTGACGTCCAGTGTAATTTCCTTTAAGGCACTTATCAGTCTGCGATATGTCTCTGAAACGCTGGACGGGGCCTGAATAAATAAAAGAAAAGTACAAACAACAAGAAAAGGGTGTATTTAACAGTGGATTCAGAGTGCAGCATTTGTCAGTGAGCGTGGATTTTGAGGGATAAGTGCTGTTATTTCTTAGACACTCTTCCTCTCATTGTCCTCTAACAAAGCACAGCTTGATATAAACCAGGCCTGTTGCAGTCGTGCGGGTCTGAAACACAATAGACTCTCTTCAGGTTTGTGTTGGCGTACAGTACAGTTCTGTGCAGTCAGCAGTGATTGATGGCTGTGAGTAGGCGATTACATATTCTACTAAGAACTAAAATCGCTTTCCCAAAATCAGCCGACAGCCCTCATCCCGTGCGGTCCTTTCATGCCTTGCTTTCCGGTCCATTAGCACCTAGCTGCTGCAAAGAGGATTTTTCCTCTCTTTGAAAAATAAATAACTAAAATCCTTCTTTTATTCACGATGGCTGTTTGAACCTGGCGAGGCTTTTTTTTAGTATCAACAAGTCCACTAAGAGATGTCAGGGGTTATAAAATGTAACAATACACTTTACACAATGGGCATTAGATCTGTAAATATATAATAAACCTTTGGTTTGATTGCTTTGACGTATCTAAACATTAAAAACGCTCCAGATTCTTCTGAAGACCAGTGAAAGAACTGGGTTTAAAAACGCTGAGGTTAATCTTTACATATTGATCAGCCATTTATTGCAAAGCTACATCTCCGAGTCTTCACCAGACGTGTGGGTGTTTCTGGTGTTTAATGACCCCGATCTGTGGAGGGTTGCGCTTGGTACTGGACATTCTAGAAGTTGTGTTCACTTCTGCGAAGTTGTCTGTAAGAAGAAATGTCTTGAAGGTGTTTTTTCCGAGTGGTTTTAATGAGTAAACTTGCAGATCCATTCTGAGATGATGGATGATTCCGTGGCTGGTCGGCTGCAGTACGGGATAAAAGCCATGTCTCTACTAGCTCTGCATCTTGGGTCGATGTCTGATGGTTTTTGCATCGTTACGAGTGGAAGCAGAGATAAAGTTTATCCAATTATGAGAGCGGATCACTTCCCCTGCCCAGATTAGTGATTACTCTGCAGAAAAGTTGGGGAGCTGATCACGTACGGTGGGTTTAAAACAGATACCAGTTCTGATTAGGGACTCTAAATCGTCTGAATTGTTTACTTTACAGTTCCTCTCCTGCTGCTGGAATAATGGCTAATGCCACCCTGGGCCGGGATTGTTGATGAAAAATAGAAATGCAGGATTTCTTCACCTCTTTTTGCTTTTATGTTTCTTATCTCTGCCCCATTCCGCGGCTTTACAAAGAGAGGTCACGTTAGATAGGGACAGGGCAAGGACTCAGTTCAGATGGAGAAAGCTCCTACTGCCAAACAGTTCTGTGTGTGTTCCATAAGTACTTGGAGAAAAAAAAAGCATTTGAGTGAGCAATGGCCTTCGGGGGTTGCACCGAATGAAATGCTTTTTTTTTTTCTGTCCCCCACACCTCTCTTAAGAAGTGTTTGCTCGTTTTTTGGGTTCTGTTTTCTTTCTTTGTTTCTTTCTCCGTTCTCCTTTTCTTTCTTTTTATTTTGAGTTCAACTCTGACATCCGTGTCTGCCCCAGGATGTCTGTCACAAACTGCAGTCCAACGTTGTGACAATGCTTTTTTTCCCTTCCCGTGCCTTTTATGACCTTCTTTTTTCCTTTCTTTCTTTCTTTTTTCTGTTCTTTTCTTCAAGGTCTGGCGCACCTGACGTTAAACAACCAAGGTATGGGTTCGTTCTTTTTTTTACCCGCACTTTTTTTGAGAGGGGAACGAAAGCCTCCTACTCTGCCCAACCTTCTCTCTTCCTCAGCTTTTCTACACCACACCCGACCCTCTCCCTACCTCCCTTTCTTTTGTATTCCTCCTGCCATCCTACCTTTTAATTCACTTCTCCTCCCCTCCTCCCCTCCTTTCTTTTCCTGTCCTCCTGATTTGTTTGTGCCCTCTCCTCCCCTCCATCTTGTTGCGTTTTCTGTTACTTCGCCATGTCCGTTATACTCTTGTCCTGTTCTCTGGCCTTTTCTCCTGAAGACCGACCTTTGACTGCAGCTCTCCCGACAAAAGGTAACGCTTTTTTCCTGCTCTCCCTCTTTCCTGGGATGTGAAAGTGTTTGAAATGATGATGTGTTGTGAAATGTCACCCTGCTGCTGAAACATTGCTGTCCAGAATCACTGAACAGAAGGGCAAGTGTTTGTGTCTAGAATGCACAGAGGTTGTAAAAAACTTCTCTGTTGTCATTCTCATTGTTTGGCAAATCTGGTCTTAGGCAGGTTACAGCAGTCTCCACCATTAGATCCACTTCTAAACGCTTTATAGGAGGGGGTTATAACAGACTCAACAAGCCAGTGATGTGTCAATGAGTTTCAACTTTATGCTAATCATTGTTTTCCTGAGTATGCCAATGTTATCAAAGCAATGTGGTATAATGTGTGCTGCTATGCTAATGCTAACCTGACTGAAGGAATAATGCTCTGCTAATGCTATCTTGAAATGTATGCAGCTCTGATATCTTTTGTTCAATCTCAAAGTGAAGCCAGTCCACATGCTGCGTGAGAATTTCCAGCTTTCTTTCCTCCATTTTTCCGACCATGCGTCATCAACTGACCTTTATTTCTGATGTTGATCCACGTGCCGGATTGTACACCAGCCCCTCACTGGGCGTCTCCTGCAGAGTTCAGGTCACTCAGGGTCATGTGTAAGAGAGAAGCGCAGGCATACAATCAGCTGGGAGAAAAGATGACCTTTTACTAAAGTTCTGTCTGTCTGTCTCTCTCTCTCTCTCTCTCTCTCTCTCACAGTCACACAATCTCACTTCATCCGGGTTTGAGGTTATACTTTCAAATAAACCCTAGGTTAACGTTCCCTTCAGTGGTCGAGTTGGAATTAGATGCTGTAACTACTAAACGATGGAATCAGACAAACCAGATTTTTTAAACATAAATCATGTGCTTGCACTTCTTGAGTGGCTGTGCTCTCATTGGCTAATGAGTTTTTGAGTGACAGCTCAGTGCCTCAGATAATAAACGCATGCTTGCTGGAACTGAACATTGTCTGGAGCACTGAGCTGTCACTCAAGACTTTTCTAGCCAATGGGACACACTCCTGGAGAGAGCCACCCACCTATGAGGTTTGTGTCTGATTTGTAAACAAAAAGTCATGCACAGCAAAATAGGAGAGAGCAGGAAGCATCACAGCAACCAACAGTGGGGGGTATACTCCCACAGAATATACACATGTAACACACATGGGAATCAAACTTAATGGTGGTTTATACAGGGGTTGGACAATGAAAGTGAAACACCTGGTTTTAGACCACAGTAATTTATTAGTGTGGTGTAGGGCCTCCTTTTGCAGCCGATACAGCGTCAGTTGGTCTTGGGAATGACATACACAAGTCCTGCACAGTGGTCAGAGGGATTTGAAGCCATTCTTCTTGCAGGATAGTGGCCAGGTCTCTAGGTGATGCTGCTGGAGGAAAACGTTTCCTGACTCTCTCCTCCAAAACACCCCAAAGTGGCTCAATAATATTTAGATCTGGTGACTGTGCAGGCCATGGGAGATGTTCAACTTCACTTTCATGTTCATCAAACCAGTCTTTCACCAGTCTCGCTGTGTGTATTGGTGAATTGTCGTCCTGATGCACGGCACCGCCTTCAGGACACAATGTTTGAACCATTGGATGCACGTGGTCCTCCAGAATGGTTCCTTGGCAGTGACGCGCCCATCTAGCACAAGTATTGGGCCAAGGGAATGCCATGATACGGCAGCCCAAACCATCACTGATCCACCGCCATGCTTCACTCTGGGCATGCAACAGTCTGGTAGTACGCTTCTCTGGGGCTTCTCCACACCGTAACTCTCCCGGATGTGGGGAAAACAGTAAAGGTGGACTCGTCATAGAACAATACATGGATGTGGTTCGTCCTTCTTGGTGGTACGCTGACGTTACCCTGGATACCGTGGCTCTTGATACATCACAAAGACTTGCTGTCTTGGTCACAGATGCACCAGCAATTTGTCCTCTTTTGAACTCTGGTATGTCACCCACAATGTTGTGTGCATTGCAATATTTTGAGCAAAACTCTGCTCTTACCCTCTGCTAATTAACCCTTCACACTCTGCTCTTACTGGTGCAATGTGCAGTTAATGAAGATTGTCCACCAGGCTGCTCCAATTTAGCCATGAAACCTCCCACACTACAATGACAGGTGTTTCACTTTCATCGTCCAACCCCTGTACTTCAGTGTTACCAGGTTAAAGTGATAAACACAATAGCACAGTAAAGCACAGGGAAGGGTCCTATGCTACTAAGCATTACTCTGTTTATCTAGACAGACTCACACCTGTGGACAGTTGCACACTCACCTAGTCACCCACACACTCAGAATAGAGCACTCAGAGGAAACCTATGCAGACACAGAGAGAACACCGCAAACTCCCTCACAGACAGAGACCAGAGCAAAGGATCCAATCCAAGATGCTGAGATCCTGGAGCTGTGCGAGTGCATGACCACCTACAGTGCCCCCTAGTGAAATTACCCTGTATAAATGCATTATTATCTGTTAGTAGTGCAAATTAGGAAGATACATTTTAGTTTGCTGAACCCTCTTATTTAAGGGCACATTTCCAAAGGTGAAAGACACAATAAAGGCCTTGATTCACTTGTCCTTCACATCTACAATATCTAAATTCCCTCATCACGATTCACCAGAGCATCTCACTGTGACCTACGCTCCAAAACCCTTTATTTTTCTTCCTCTTCTTCCTTTGTATTTACTCTGCGGACCACATCAGCTGTTTACTCGCCGGCTGCGTGCTCCACCTTAGTGACCAAAGCAGCAAGAAGATAATTGGACGCACTAGAAGAATTGGAAATTAGGAATTACAGTCGTTTTCCCATTTCTTGTTCCCCTGGATACGCATGTTGACCCTTGTTTTATTGGCCGGGCCTTTTAGGATATTCTCGACCTGAGTTGCTATTCCACACCGCATCGATTTGGTGGTTGTCAGGTTAAAGGCCTGGCTACACATCTCCAAAAGGGTTGAATGCAGTATGGAGGCTGCTGGAGCATGTATGCAGTAATAACTGCAGGGGGCGGTTTGAAGAAACTATGAGCACGACATTGTTTATTACAATAATACGGGGAAAGACAGTATAATTAAGCACTACCAGGTTACTTCTCTGGCACAGGGACAAAAACAATAGTGCTACAAACAAAAAAACAAAGGCAATAGGTGCATAGTCATTAAATACAGAATGTGTTCACAACCAGTAACTGTAAAGACTGAGAAGACTTATGAAAGTCAACCCCTTATGCTCATCTGAATAGATTATAATCATTGTTTTGTTGATAATTCATTCATTCATTCATTCATTATCTGTAACCCTTATCCAGTTCAGGGTCACGGTGGGTCCAGAGCCTACCTGGAATCATTGGGCGCAAGGCGGGAATACACCCTGGAGGGGGCGCCAGTCCTTCACAGGGCAACACACACTCACACATTCACTCACACACTCACACCTACGGACACTTTTGAGTCGCCAATCCACCTACCAACGTGTGTTTTTGGATTGTGGGAGGAAACCGGAGCACCCGGAGGAAACCCACGCAGACACAGGGAGAACACACCACACTCCTCACAGACAGTCACCCGGAGGAAACCCACACAGAAACAGGGAGAACACACCACACTCCTCACAGACAGTCACTCGGAGGAAAACCCACGCAGACACAGGGAGAACACACCACACTCCTCAAAGACAGTCACCCGGAGGAAACCCACACAGACACAGAGAGAACACACCACACTCCTCACAGACAGTCACCCGGAGGAAACCCACGCAGACACAGAGAACACACCGCACTCCTCACAGACAGTCACCCGGAGGAAACCCATGCAGACACAGGGAGAACACACCACACTCCTCACAGACAGTCACCCGGAGGAAACCCACGCAGACACAGGGAGAACACACCACACTTCTCACAGACAGTCACCCAGAGGAAACCCACGCAGACACAGGGAGAACACACCACACTCCTCACAGACTGTCACCCGGAGGAAACCCACGCAGACACAGGGAGAACACACCACACTCCTCACAGACAGTCACCCGGAGCGGGACTCGCACCCACAACCTCCAGGCCTCTGGAGCTGAGTGACTGCGACACTACCTGCTGCACCACCGTGCCGCCCGTTTTGTTGATACTGGTTAATGATATTGAAAATAATCATGATTATAGTTTCCTTCTACACCCCAGACTCACATTTATAGGTGAATTGGCTTTTCAAAATTGTAATTTTGCCTTGCGCCCAGTGATTCCAGGTAGAATCTGGACAGAGTGCGGCCCTGAAAATGATAAACCAAATTAGATTAATAGATTTTAATAGATTAATAATATTAAATTAATTGGGTTTTTGAAAGAGTTTCTGGGCCTTATTTGAAGCTTTTACATGATGTTGCCACAAATCACATGCAGAGATATGACTTTCTTTTACACTGGTATGTTTTCGTGGTCATTTTAATGTTTGTTTTTTAATGATTACTCATCTCTACTTACTACTTGTGACTGCTCACTTTCCGTGACATTTAAATAGGTCCTACCTCTTAAAGAAAGCCAATATTAGACCAGAGATATTCAAAAATATTCCTCTTGGGTCCAGTGGCGGATGCTGGTCTTTCAAAGAGGGGAAGCTCAATTTCGGCCTACATCATAAAATGTGTCGGTTTATTTATACGTAAATTCTACCCTCCGTTCCTTTTTAAGAAAATGATCTGTGACCCTGTCGTACCAACAAGGCGTCTTTTCCAGGGACTTGACTAGTGTCCTCTCAATGTCCAGCAGAGCTAGGCTTAAACGGCCTTGGCCCATGTGAAGTGTGTCCGCCTGCGCTCCCACGGATCTCTACACCAAAGGATCGCTGATTCGCTCATTTCGCTGTCAATCAAAAAGGGATTCAGCCTCAGACAGATCATCCAATCATCATGCAGAAGCTGAGCGTCCGGGCCAGCCGAGGCCAGCCCACTGCCCCATAGACCCCCAGAGACACTGAGCGTCCGATGGGCGGGACAAAGCCCAGCATTTATCCAAGGACTCGTCTCGTTTCGCTGCACTTCGCTGCTTCGCTATTGAACTCTGTGGAGCGTCCTCACTGTTTAAAGCACTGTGAAGCTGTGGGAATGATTGAGAGGAAAGCCGAGTCTTTACCAGTGATAAGAAGCTGATTCTGAACAAAAGTTGAACGCGTTGTAGTGCATATTTATTCAATGACATGTACACAACAGTATATATTTGATCACTTATTTTTTACATTTTAGGGGAAGCTGAGCTTCTCCTGCAGTCTTAGAGCAATCACCACTGCTTGGGTCCCTCATTGCCATTTTTTTATATATTTAATCCAAATGGGCTGGGGGTTGTCCATAAACAGTCTAAACTCTGTGGTGCTACACTGCAGTGACATCCCACAGTTTTGAAATTTTTTTGTACATCCTTAGCTTCCTTGAGACCCTATCAATGTGCATAAAATGTGAACAGTTTCTGTCGTTCAATAAAGCAGGCTTTGATCAATCATTCCAGGACGGTCCAGTTTACAAATCTTAAAGCTTGGACCAGCTTTACGGATCGACTCTGTAAAACCCTTCAGCAGTTCAGGTGGAACAAATCAGCAGAATAAACACAACGCCTCAAATCTGTCTTTTGTTTAATCATAAGCTGACTGCTCTCTCGTTATTGATCGGCCGTATTTAAAGGGACTGCAGTGGTGAAACCCAATGGACCAACAGCACCGACGTGTTTAAAGGACAGAATCAATAAAACTGTTCAGCTCAGGAATAAAGTCAAGGGACTTACAAGAATGACATGATTTTCAATTGAAGATTAAGCCTTATTTAGCTTGTGTGCATTTGTGTGTGTGTGAGGGTATGTGTGTGTGTGTGTGTGGGTGGGTGTGTGGGTGGGTGCATTTGTGTATGCTTGAGTGTGTGTGAGGGTAGGTGTGTGTGTGTGTGTGTGTGGGTTGGTATGTGGGTGGGTGCATGTGTGTATGCTTGTGTGTGTGGGTAGGTGCGTGTGTGTATTTTTGTGTGCGTGTGTGTGTATGCATGTGTGCATTTTTGTGTGTGGGTGCGTGTGTGTGTGTGTGCTTGTGTGTGGGTGTATGTGTGTTGGTAGGTGCGTGTGTGTATGTTTGTGTGTGTGGGTGTGTTTGTGTGTGTGGGTGTGTGTGTGTGTGTGTGTGTGTGTGTGCGCGTGTGTGGGTGGGTGTATGTGTGTTGGTAGATGCGTGTGTGTATGTTTGTGTGTGTGTGTGTGTGTGTGTGTGCGTGTGCGCGTGTGTGTGTGTGTGTGTGTGTGTGTGTGTGTGTGTGTGTGTGTGTGCGTGTGTGAGTTAGCTGAATCAGAGTTGTTAATGTGTGTCCTGGCAAGAGGCATTAGATCAGACCAGGTGCCTTTCTGCACATCACAGTTACACACAGACAGATGCACGTTCAAAACACACACACACACACACACACACACACACACAAAGAGAGAGGGAAGAAAATCGATGCTTCACGCTTCACAAAGCCTGTCCTTGGTGAGCATGAAGGGTGAAGCTGAAGCATCAGAGAGCTGATCTGTATCTGTCCCTGCTTTAGCTACTCTCTCTCTCTCTCTCTCTCTGTCCCCGTCTTTATCTCAGAGACTCCTTCTCTCAGCATTTTGCAGCCGATCTTTGACATTAGAGCCTAGTTACGTTGGACTTTACTAACACTGCTGTGGACCTGTGATCTTAAACATTTAAACAGGAGTTTCACCTCTTTCAAGAAAAAAGAAAAAGCCCAAAGCAATAAATAGTTACACTTTAAAGTTATTCTGTGTTTTTTTTTAATAAAATAAAACACCTGGTCCCTGATGAAACATTCTGCAGTCCGTGATCGAAGCACAGATCTGAACTGCTTTGGTGAAAATACCATTATTTCTCCATTATGACTCACTCGTCGTGTCACTTTTGCTCAGTAGAAACTCATCGGTGTGTCCTCACGTAAACGTGGGTCCAGCGTTGTGATTGGGCAGACTCAGACGAGGGGGTGGGGCAAATCGGAAGTGCCTTCCGTTTATGTAAGACGCAGCATATAATAAAAATGTGTTCTCTGCCTCTAAAAAAGACAAAACCTGGCTGCGTTGTTGAATTTCACAAAGTGACTCTAAATTACTGTAATAATGTGTGTAAAATGTACTCTGTTTGTTCGCTTTAAACCTTCTACACAGCTGACTGAGGACCTGAAGGTTAACTGATGCCAGAAAAACAGTGAAGGGTCACTGTGGTCTAGACAGGAATTGATAGGATCAAAAAACTGCTTCTCTCTGCACCCACTGCCAGATAAACCAAACCAAATTAACTAACAAATACATACAAGTTACTTTAGTGTGTCACACATGCTTCATAATGGGGGTGTAACAAGGTCATGGTCAACAAAATACAACAGAATCACACTCCACCTGCGAATGACCCCCGTCCTTTGTCGCCTGAGCCTCGGAACCGGCGAATTAAACATTCCGTGGAATGAAGAGTGGCACTGACACGTTATAAAGGATATAAAGGTCTCAGAGCACTTCTGTTTGCAGATCTTTAAGCTTTTATGCATGGAGAGTGTTCACAAAAGAAACCCAGAGTCGGGAACACACTTAGAAGCTGCCATTTATCTTTAGGCAACACAAAGAAATTTGAATTAATACTGAAAGTGCAAATTAAAAGCTGGCAAGAAAGGTTTGATTTCTCAACTGCACATCACTGACCACCTGTTACATGAAAGCATATGTAAGCACACACACACACCTACACACACACACACACACACCTGGGACAAGGCCCGGTGGCAGAGAGCCAAAAGCAGAGCAGCTTTCTCTCTCCTATTAAGCAGCCTAATTTAACAGGGGTAGGAGCCGAATAATCCAAAACCAACTGTTCCATCAGCTGGCCACACACACCTCACACAGAAACAACACAAGATGGTATTTAGCCGTCAGAAAGAGCTTTGGATTTGTGAGGGTTTCTGTACTTACTCAGCATTCAAAGATACCTGTTTTTTTCTGCTGTATGCTGAGCAGGTCCATTCAGGTGAGAGATTAGATTAGATGCCCTGATCCGACCATCCTAATTGAACTGCTGGGTTTGTACAAGATCAACTGGTGCTCTCGTAGATTTTGGTGAGAAGCAGCTCCAACCTGCACTGTGAAATAAAAAAATCTGTAAAATTAACTGTAAAATACTGGCAGCTGTTTAAGGACTGTTTTGTTTACAGTACATTTCTGTTAAAAAGAACAGATATACACTGTAAAAAACATGGTGTTTACATAAAAATAACAAAGAAGCATTGTTTTGCTATAAAATTAACATGTAAATTGTGTGACAAATTAGAGAAAGGAGACTGAGATATAGCCAAACCGCATCCTGTATTCAGCTCTTAAAAGGAGATATTGCTGAAAGGACTAAAGAAATGTTCGGTATCTGGGCGCCACACGCGGAACCCAGGCTGATGGTGAACTTTCCTGACCAACACACGTCTCGACATAACATCCACAGAAACACAAACACACACAGTGATCACCCCAATGCAACGGAAAATCAGTCTCAAAGACAGAAAAAAAACAAAGAAACTCTGAAAATCACAGAAAATATGGAGAAGCAAAGCATGCTGGGAGCTCCCTAATGAGTCTCAGCTCCTCCCAGTGCTTGGACACTTGTACCGCCCCCAAATGGTGTGTGTGTTTAACAGTGAAATAATGTATATTTTACAGTAAAGAGATGTAAAAAATTTGTAATTTGGCAGATAAAAGTATTTACGGTATTTCACTGTTTTACAGAAACTGTTTTCAACCTTTTTAGAGTTTACAGTCATTTACTGTCATGGTTTTACAGTTTTCCACCGTAAAATTCACAGACATTTTTTACAGTGTGGAGGAACAGGGCAGCCTTGCCTTTAAAGGCAACACTCAAAATTGTAACGAAAAAAGCACATTTTTATAAAATTTAGAAGCTGTTTCCTGACCAGTCGCTTCTCTCCAATCTGTTTGGAAACTGGAAACTGGTCTACTGTGTTTACAAAGCCCTGGTGACAGTAAACAAGTACAAAAACAAAACAACAACAAAAAAAAAAACAAAAAACAAAGTGGCTCGGCCAGACATGCTAGGTTTCTTCTCTCTCTCCTCCAAATGTTTAAAATCATGAAATGGGATGAGGATATTGCTTTATTCCTGCTCCATAGGTAGGTAATATTGACTTATTTTTGCTGTTACAGATATTTAGATAGGAACCCACTCTTAATTTCAGAGAGCGCTAACTGCATGAACGTAAACACAGAGCGAAAGTGCGACAAAACTAAACAACTCAAGTTAGAGATGAGATTCTCTCGTGATTCAAACAGTGAATAAAACCTTACAGACAAGTTACATGCCAGCCACGTACAAACAACAGTAGTTTCTTCCTTCAAACTTAACCATTCCACCTTAAAAGGCAGAGCTTCTGAACGTAAACAAACCAGAGAGGACTGCAGTTCCCCACAGTAATAGATGTTGCCCTTAAGGGATGGAAACCCTGGAAAACAAACAGCCAACAATTCACCCACTGAGTGGGGTTCAGGCCGAGTTTTTTCAGATGGTAGATGCCAAGAAAACCCAGGTCCATAGCCCACCTCTGGCCAATTGAAAGTTGTCTTTTGGAATTACACATTTGGCCTGAAACATTTCCCCTCACTTAAGTAAAGGCTGCCCATTTCTTCCAGGTTGGACTTTCCTTTCACACGAAGAGGCCTTTTTGAATTTGGGTTTCAAAACAGATATTCCTGGTGTTCTGTGCTTTAAGCAAATTTAACAGGTGATTTAAAGGCTAAGTACCACTTAATGGACCTCCATGAATATTCCACATTATTGTAGTTACTGACAGATATAAGTGTGAATTAAAATGAAAATAGCAGCTTAATTTACTTTAAAACTGACAATTTTATTAAATTGACGGAAAAACCCGAGCTCGCTACGGAAATTCTTGAACGCGACCGTGACGTCACTGGTGGACAACAGCTGAACAACGCCGCGGTAAAACACCGTTATGACTGACTGTTATGACAGTATCTAGCTAAATAACCAACATTATTCATGACAATAGCCTAGCAATAAGCTAAACTCAAATGTAGAGGTACCGTTATTCTTGTAAATGTGATCGAAGTCGAACTCGAATTCATCCGACACTATAAACCTCCGTAATGCAGCTACGTAGCCGAGTATAATCTGAGCCACCGAGTTTAGCGAGTCAAGCTAACGTTAACTAACACCAACTAAAACAGGCGAAGTGAGTGTCCTTACCCTGTTTACCTCCATGTTACAGAGGCTCTTCAACACCTTTCGTTGGTGTCCTTACATGCCCATATTGTTGGAAAAGCGCCAGTGAAATGAGCTACAGATAACGGAGTGAGCGGACGGTCCTTTCCAAAGTGCCCGTTTAAAGTGGACAAATTTAGTCCATTTTCTGGATATTTTGGGATCTTTGGGCCATTTGTTCACAGATGTCCCACTGTACATTGAATGATTGCAGCCAAAAACAACACACCTTTTCCTCATTTTGCATTAAATTAAGTGCAGCTTCTAGAGTTGTTGTCCACCATCTACGTCACAGGCAAGACGCCTATTAGAGTTTCCCAACACCGTTGGGGGGGGGGGACCAACGGTCTTTTAAACCTTATTCCTTCAATTAGTAAGAACTAACATGTTTTCTGACTCTCAATAAACACAAGTTAGGAACTCAAACTCCACTGTATTTATTTGTTTGACACTTTCATAGAGCTGCTGCTTAGCCTTTGAGTAAATAGGTAAATACTGAAAGAAAGCACACTGAATAAACTGAAGTGGAGATTTAAAATCCAACCCTACATTAAACCTGTATTTATTAAACCCAATAAATGGTGGTGCTATGAATACCAATAAAAAATGTACAATTTAATAATTACATTTTAAAATGTATATGTTAAACATAGAAAAAAGAATAAGTAAAACAAGCAAACAACAACAACAAAAAAAAAACAGAATAAAACAGGAAAGAAGGAAGGGGAATATATGTAAATTTGTAAATAAATGAAAAAAGTAAATAAATAAGCAAATAAATATAAAAGGCCCTGTCAGCATGTCGTCTTATCCTGATGCAGTGGGAGTTTAGAGAGAGCTAATGGTTTATTTTGCTGCAGATTACATGCTCTAGCTGTCACGCCGCATGATATCTCTATGGAAGGATAGATCTGTGAAGCAATATATTTACAAAATCATATAATACGTAATTTGATGGAATACGATCATCTACGTTAAATAAGTGGTGGTCATATGGTTAGGAGGCATGGTAATGACAAAGATGATCGTGGTGGTGATTGTGGTTCGTTGACCTGTGTGTGTGTGTGTGTGTGTGTGTGTGTGTGTGTGTGCACGCAACAGAGAGCGCTTTATAGTTTGATTTATTTTGAAACGCCAGTCACGGAATGCTATTGGCAGCTTTACTTAGAGAAACTGACAGAGCAAATCATACTCACTCAAGACCCTCGTATCGCATAAACACGCACATGCACACATACAAATCTGCACACACATACACACACATACACACATTAGTGCACACACTCATATACATTCATAACACATACATATGTACATTTTAAATGCATGTGGGTACAAAGTACAATTCAGAATCTTATTTCAAAGCTGCTCTACGCTACATAACACAGGATATAAAAGCATAATAACAGCAGTGGCTTTTACATGGCACTTTAAATGAAAATGGAAGTTAAATTAATGAAAAAGAGAGAACAGAAATAATCCAGAGAGGTTACGATGTTCATTCCAAGTCCATAGTGATGAGCATTTTGTCTAAATTAGAACTAGTCCGCACATATACAGGTATTTCTAGATAGATGATTTCTTGCTTTCTTTATAGAATAATTGAACCCACATGAGTGTTTTAAAATAATGATAATAATAAAAAATAAAACCTAGTCCGGCGGCACTGTGGCGCAGCAGATAGGTGTCGCAGTCACACAGCTCCAGGGGCCTGGAGGTTGTAGGTTCGATTCCCGCTCCGGGTGACTGTCTGTGAGGAGTGTGGTGTGTTCTCTCTGTGTCTGTGTGGGTTTCCTCCGGGTGACTGTCTGTGAGGAGTGTGGTGTGTTCTCTCTGTGTCTGCATGGGTTTCCTCCGGGTGACTGTCTATGTGGAGTGTGGTGTGTTCTCCCTGTGTCTGCGTGGGTTTCCTCCGGGTGACTGTCTGTGAAGAGTGTGGTGTGTTCACCCTGTGTCTGCGTGGGTTTCCTCCGGGTGACTGTCTATGTGGAGTGTGGTGTGTTCTCCCTGTGTCTGCGTGGGTTTCCTCCGGGTGACTGTCTGTGAGGAGTG